>NC_057933.1:11783329-11890829 GCF_018555375.3 Anguilla rostrata | reverse complement strand
TACATGTCATGCATATTGTGAGAAAGTTTGGAATGCGACCAATAACACATGCATGTGTTGATCATGTGTTGATCTATAATACAGTTTCAGAGATAGAGAGATATGCTTATGGTTTTCATTCCTTATATCCTAATATGACATTTTGACTTTGCGCCATATTCTAAGACCTTTGTAGAGTGCATATGTTTGTTTTCTTATGTCTTCTTCACCGCATCACAAAATACTGACTGCTCATTCAAAGGTTATCATGAACGTGGCTAAATAAATAAATCAACCACCAGATTAAATTACCTACTTCATGACTTTTGTTGTGATGTCATCTGTATTGTGGCGTTATATTGTATTGTTGTGATGTCCTCTGTATTTTAAACCCTGGACTACTGAATCTCCCATCTGAAAACTGATTTTACTCATGTGTACGAATCGAGAAACCCATGAACTTAAACTTTAAAATCAAGATTAGCTAACATTCACAAACATATGTTAATATATTTCCAGAAGCAAAAAGCTTTGGAAGATGAAGCCATTAAACCATTTTTGCACCTACAGTATTACCAGCAAAGCGTTGCCACTTCAAACAACAATTACATATCACTTATAGACCACATGCATTCTCATTTTCTTCTTAATGTTTTTGACAAAATTATATTTTCACTAAATAATTTTGGCCCTTCTCAGCTGATAAGTATACAGTCCTGAGAGAGCTCAAGATGGCTACAGTGCAGGCCTGGCAGAGCATCACCAGAGAAGATACTCAGTACCTGGTCATGTTTATGGGTCACAGACTTCAAGCAATCATTGTATGCAATAAGTGACTGCATAATGACCAGAGGTATTGTCCATCTTTTCTTATTTCTCATACTGGACAAATTGTATGGGACATAGTTGTCAGGAGGGGATTGGACATTCCAAGAGGTCCTGACTGAACTGTGTACCCAGCTTTCTTTGTGAGTGAACTTTTATGCCTGTGGCTGATTATTAGCATTGACCAATATTTATTTTCCTCTCTTTTACATATTCCAGCTCAATTGGAAACCATCATAATAAATAAGATAAGCTAAACATATAGCATGGTATTAGGCCTCCCTATCATTGGCATCAGGTGAAACAGGTGAAACTGCCCAGCTAGCAAAACACACGGTCCCCTCTATTATGCCAGCATCAGCACAGCTGTTGGCTCACCAGCCTTTTGAAAACTGGCACTACAGCGGACCACTATTGGACACTTGAGGCAAGACAGCTGAGATGAGAGTCAGCTGTTAAAAGAATGCTAATAGCTGGTGAATGCCCAGCCATGAGCAGACCATGGCAGTGCCAACTTGAAAAATGCTGACGGACCAACAGCTGGCACCAATACTGGTCCGATAGGTGCTTTCTCGCCAGGGAATAACCAATTCAACGCACCTCCCCCCCCCCCCCCCCTTGAAAGCCACACCTCATATGCACAAAAATGTTGATTTAATGCTGGAAAGGAATTGTCAGTACGATATACAATATCCAATTCAGTGAAATTATTACACAGGCAAATACAGTCAACGTCAACAGAACACACATGAGAAGTATCTAAACAAAATTATTATTTTACATGTCTTCCCATGTTAGTTTCCTCTTAGAGGGCAAGATACATTGATAATTTCAGAGCAACAGATGTCACCATTGAAACAAACAATGACTTACGAATTATACTCAGATTGGATGTTCTTTTGTTTTGGGAAGTTACTTTCTCTGTTCTCTCGGATGCCCCAGAATCAGTGGCTTTGCTAGACAGGGGTCAAGTCATATCTCCAGCATCCTTAGTTCCCATGTCCATGTTTTTTAATGCAAATATAAATAAACAGCATTGGCTAATGTCTATCATGGGTTTGGCTAATGTGTATGCCTGGTGTTTGGAATACTCAAGCGACATCTCAATATAATGTGAGTAGAGTTTAGTACATATGCATACACGTTTGATAAGTATTAATCAATGATGCATATTAAGACAGTGCATGTAATGGACTTGGCATACAGTGTTGGTTACATTAAACTTCACAACTATTACTCCTTATCTTTCATAGCAGTGTGCCACACTTATGCAAGTCTGCTTACAGTAAACAGGGATCTTGAGTTTCAGTCTGAATATGATTGTGACAAAATGATTCAGAATTTAATCTCTCAGTGCTCTGTTTATTAAAATTCTGGGAGTCAATAAAGAGTGGACTGGGTCTGCCATTTATCAGAGGTGTAAAATATGTCTTTCCCATTATAATTTTGTCTTCGTCTAGGGTGTCAGAATGTATAACCTGTGAATAATGGCAAGATTGTTCCAAAGACTAACACTAGACTCTTACACAAAACATCGTCTAGGGTGTCAGAATGTATAACCTGTGAATAATGACAAGATTGTACCAAAGGCTAATGCTAGAATCTATCACAAAACAAATGAGGTAAGCAGCTATTTGAACTGAACTTTGTCATGGTATAAATTGGGTTCGGTCATTATTAGAATTTCTTTCTTTTTTTTTTTTTTGATTTTTTATTTGGAACGTAATGCTGTGTAAGAAATGAGTAGAAAAGCAAGCAAACAACTGTGGGAATTTAGGAGGCTACACTTTGGACAGATTGAACTGGGGTTTATCTTATTGTCTTGACTATCAGCGAAACAGCCCATCTGCCAGTGTTCTTTCTTTCACTATTTTATGACTTGAGGAATGCTCCCACAATGTTCCCACAACAATGTGTTATAGTGATAGCAGAGGATGAAAAACTTACTGGCCTCTGCATACTAATGCTGTCAATTTGCAGCAATCAAAAATATGTTTGTTATTAATGACACGCAATGTTTCCCTTTTTGTCTAAAATTATTATAATTTAGTTAAAATACTGTTTGAGTCTCATGGCCATGTACTTTCTGACAGCTGCAGAAAATGTGAAAATGACTCACCTGATTCATTTGCAAGATTACTTATTTTCAGTAGCAGTCCACCAAAGTGTACATTTTTACTCTGGAGGAAACATATTTACTTTATGACAGATTAAATATGGTACAACTGACACTTATGTTAACAACACTGACCATCAATCTAAGCCATGCACTTAAAACCAGAAATAAAACACAACTGAAAAATATGTTCTTGGAAAATGTAACCTAATCACTCAGCTTGAATCAATCAGTTTTGAAACAGAACAGAAGACATGTTGTGAATCCATAGCTGATTAACAACATAAAAGAACATGTCAGCCGAGCTGAACAAGTATAGCAAAACCTTTGAAGGCAGTTACTCACAAAGAATTTGTAGATACAGTGGTCACTGGTTTCAGATGACGCGTTTGCCTCTGCGGCGGCAGTTCTGCCGGCCAGAAGAAAATGGATGCGGGGTTCTGACATTAGGGGGCAGCAGAGTGTAATATTTCCTCAAAAGGACAGCTTCCACCATTCTGCATTGTACTTGACGTTATGCCGCGTTGCATTTCGCTTTGATTAGCTCTGTGATTTTAAGATAACATTAGTATGTGGGAAAAATAAAGCTCTAATACCAGCTGATATTGGGCTGGTATCAGCATATAAAGCCCTATTCGCACGGGACTAGTATTACCTGGGGACCTCATGTCTGCGTTTCGTGTGGCGCATCCGCACGGGATAAGCGAAGTCTGTATTTTACTCGAATTTACTCACGCCGCATTGACTGCTTCGACCCGTTGCTGCGATACGTCAATGCCGCCATCATATTGGACCAGGCAAGACTGGCCTGAAAACAAATAAAAGTAAATGGGGGAGCTGCTGTTTTTCTGGATGAAAAGCACTATAACGTTTACATTTCTCAACCCCTTTCAATTAGTTGTTTTTATATTCAAGGGTTTATGATCTACGTGGAGTACAAAAAGGTTTTATCTCCAGTTACTTAGAATCTCGATAGTTAGACTATAATCTCTGCTAGACGCTCAAGAGAGGAGTGTGAAGGTAGATAACAAGCAAAGCTAGCCTTACAATCAAGGTTATTTGATGCTTACAATCCTACTCAAGTTAGCTAGCAATGTATTTATTACTTTCTAGCCAGCTTGCCAGGTTAAAATGAACTGTGGCAATTCCTTATGACAATGATTTTTTTTCCACCACGTAAGTAATTCAGTTCATGTAAACCTAACTTTGATACACACTCCTCTCTTGAGCGTCTAGCAGCGATTATAGCCTAACTATCGAGATTCTAAGTAACTGGAGATAAAACTTTTTTTTGTACTCCACGTAGATAATAAACCCTTGAATATGAAACAACTCATTGAAATCGGTTGAGAAATGTCAATGTTATAGTGCTTTTTTTCCAGAAAAACCGCAGCTCCCCCGTTTACTTGTATTTGTTTTCAGGCCAGTCTTGCCTGGTCCAATATGGCGGCGGTGTTGGCATACGATCCAAAGGCCAATGCAGCGTCTATGTATATATGTCTATGAATTTACTGACATTATCCCCCAGGATATGATTGAAAATGTCAAGGCTCTGCTCTGCGTAACAGTAAAATACGACCCCAAATCACCGAGATGCCGATTCGCACGGGACTAATATTATCACATGACCTCTGTGTTTGGCGAAATATTGTAGGTAATTTGCGGTGGAATTTTTACTTTACAAATTACGGACATGGCAGATTCGCACGGGATTAAGATCACAGATGACCAACGCAATTATTACAAATTACTAGAGGTCCCCAGGTAATACTAGTCCTGTGCGAATAGGGCATAAGCCATTCAAATGTATTTATGGATCTGGTAACTCTCTTTTAAAAAAGATTATTACAACAGTTTGCAACATAAACCTCGTAAGACCCTAATAGGGACGTCAAACCCGTTTTGGCGATTTTTCAGCAAACAAACAGTTTATTTTTCACAATATGCATCATTGCACACTGGAAGCAGGTTGGGAACTGGGAATCGAAAAGACACATCTCCTTTTCACCGTAATTAAAAAATAAAAATAAAAAACATTTGTAAAACTAAAATGCTTTATACCACACTGCAGACATGATGTGGTGAATCCTAGATAATGACCATGACCGATAGATGGCCTAATGTAAAACTCTTCATCTTCAAATGCAAAGTATTGGTTTGTTACAAAGAAGACACCCAAAATTTTAAATGTTCCACCATCTGAACAAATATCTAACCAATACATGTGATATCATTAGAATCTTTTGTGTGCATGTAATATTGTGAACAGAGTGCATCTTTTATTTGAACTACGGCATATTTTCTTTATTAATTTATTTTTCCCTGAAGTGAATATGCAGAGAAAACCGGGTTGCAATATGTACTGAATTTGCTCTTGGGCTAAGCGGAAAATTACGTATGGTGCAAACGCAAAAAACGAGAATATAAGGAAAAACCGAGGGAATGCAAAATTCTGTAGGAAGCAGTGCGATTCAATCAAGCTTAATTTTATTTTGATAATTGTCAGCGTTTGCAGCACGCTCCGTGGGGATGTTGTGACTTGTGTACGAGACTGACAATGAAGTCGGTAACAACAGCTGCTTTGTGCCGGGTAGCTCGTGTACCTTGCCGCTCAAGTCTTGTCAGTCACATTTCCCCTAATTAACTAACATCTGCTTTCCATTTTCACTTACACTGCACCGCCAGCTTGTCTCATCTGAATCCCTGACTCCTGACCCCCCAGAGGAAGGCGTTCACTGTCAAAAACCCACCACCACATAAAGGTGATTATTTAAAGCGCAAAAATACATCAATAAACAAATCATTCAATATATATATATATATATATATATATATATATATATATATATATATATATATAATTCTTTTTTTAAAGTCTGGTGTTAAGCAGACTCAGGGGGAACAGTCATTTGTGTGCTGTGTGAGGTTAACATTGGAGATTTATCTTCAGATCAATGGTAAAGACTTGGGAGTGTAGCACCTGCACTCTACTTAGTTAATACCATTTCCACACAGTGCTATCTCTTGCGAATACCTTTTTTGAAGGACGGAAATACCCCTTACTTTGTGCACTGTCATCTCCCTGGGTTCTGTTTATTCCCAATTTTATCTGTGAGCCATGCGTCTGTGTGTGTGTGTGTGTGTGTGTGTGTGTGTGCAACGTAAAATGGGTATACTGGAATACACATCAAAAAAGAAAAAAAGCAGCTGCTGGCAACTTTAAAGGTGCTTTCTGATTGAAATGTGGTTCATTAACCTGCCATGACTGATTCACAATATAAATGACAAATTCAGTCCAACTCCAAAAAGTGATTTACCCATAATTTTTAATAATCAAGAAACTTTCTTCCATCCTTAACATACATCAATTTAGTTCCAGAAGACATCTTGCGTTATGTCCTTATTTGATAAATAGTATAATAATAATAATAATAATAATAATAATAATAATAAATAGATTAAATGTTCATAGACAGAGACAATTGTCTCGAATCAGTTGAAATATTATCCTACTACTAAACCTGTCTCTGGACATGTCAAATTGATGACGGCCTTCTATCTCAATACTGATGAAACAACCTAATTACATAAAAATTAAATGTATTAATCAAATATCAAGGTAAATTAATTAACTTGCTGTATGTGTCAGAATTATTAATTAATGGCTATAATTTAGTATGTCAACATACAACACACATCATACACACCCTGCAATGTACAATTTAGACATGTTTAATAATACAGTGTAGAATTTCACTCATAGCCGACAGCTCTGAAAACAAAATCAAGAAGAGGAAAATTCATCCTTTTAATAAGACTGAATTAAAATGACTTACAGTAAGCAATATTTACAGCATATATCCCACAGAGAGATTCTTTGCATTTTACCGGATTTGACAAGATGGCCGCCACACTGTGCAGATGCCTCAAAGATCTCATCAGAACCTTAGAGCACATCAACTGAGTCAAGGGGGAGAAAATGTTCAGCCATTTTTAACTTCTAACGAGAATACTTACACAACCGACTTATACTTATTTAATCAATTGCTTCTGCTAGACTTTATAGGTACTGCAGTATTTACCCTTGAATCCTATACCTCATAATTTGGTTAGAATGAATGTCCTAGGTTTTGCAAACAAAGGATAAATGATTACATTTAAAAAATAATTAACAGATGGGCCAGCATTATATATATATATATATATATATATATATATATATATATATGATTTTCTACAAATGATTGCATTCACTCCCCTTTGGTGTGAAAAGTAGATTCAAGAACACTTTTAAATAATTTGTTCAATTTGTTCCACAGCCAAAGAAAAGCGGCTTGGTGGAAATTCAGATTCATTAAAACTTAATTAATATGCATCATTATGTAAATGAGGTTGCAGTTAATGAGTTCTTAAAAGAAGCCTTCCTTAATTAGTTCACTTTTAATGGCATCGTCATTTATCTTTTTTCTTTGAAGCAGAATGACGCGTGGAACTAGCCGTTCCCGAAAGTGCAAAAATTTCAATTTTTTAATTATTCTTAGTTGCTTAATTTTTATGATTAAGAATGCATTTAGAGAACTAAATAAATGAAAAAAACTTTTTTTAATTCACCTATTTCAATTAAAAATGGTCCTCTTTGTAATAATGGAGGGGTGTTTGTAAGTTAAAAGGATAGAATCTCTTTTCAAAGCAATTAAGAGCTTCTCACCATCTTCTTTTAACCGCTGCAAATCCTTGCCATTACTAACAAAGTCTTGAAATGCACATGATATCACACAGCCATTGACTCTTGTCCCTCTGCTATTTGTGTAACTTTATATTCACTGTTGAGTAAAAATTAGTAACAACAATTTTGAGGTGTTATTTGAGCTGTCAAATATGTAGGCGTTTACCCGTATACAAAGGGAAAAAAATGCTAAACAGATGTATCCACTATTTTTCTATTGCAAGCCAGAGTTAGATCTAGAAAATAATCAGCCAAACTGAAAAATCTGTACTTTAAATAACCTGTCCTTTTAATTGTGTCTGATCTGATTTGCCATTTCTTTTACAATACCCAATGTATTAACACAGCGATGCATGCAGTTAAAATGCTGGCATATACATATTGTTTTTGTCTTTGATTCAACCGTTGGCTTTAGATGGTCATTTTCCACAGGGAGTTATTCTTATTTGTGTTACCCATTATCTTAAATGTCACTTCCCAGCATATGAACTTATCAAAATACTATGGGCATAGCAATAAGGAATATGACAGACATACAATGTAATCTTTCTCATCATTTATTTTTGGATAGGTTAAGAGACTTGATAATTCCAGTTTGTCACCATTTGAAAATTTGAAGGGAGACCTATAAGTATACCCTGCAATGGACTGGCCATCTGTCCAGAGTGTATTCCTGTCTCTCGTCCAATGCATGCTGGGATCCAGCACCTCCCATGACCCTGACCAGGAATAAGCTAATGGATGGATAATAGATAATCGATGGACGGATAGATGGACTTATTAGTAAGGATAAGCACATGGGCATAACATCCAAGGGGATAGAAGACATGTTCTTCTCACCTTTTGAGGGGACGTCATTCATCCTTCTTCACTGCTTAGTGACCACTGAATAGACCTCTGAACCGGCACGTTGTTTTAAGGGACATGCGCAGTACACAGGTGGTCCAAGGCAAATGTGTTATCTGTCCAAACATACCCTAGAACTCAGGGCACAAATTTATCTAGGGCAGTTTTTTTGCCCGCAATTCAGTCATCCCTCAGCTAGAGGTCAATAGAAACTTCTTGGCAGTTTATTTGTCAAATAAAATTGGCCTTCCCCAGTAATCCACATCACTAACGTAATTAAGCACAGACAATGATTGACAGCAGTGTTCATGCTGCTTTCAGTGCATAGAATGGCAGACATGCAGCAGACATTTTTATTTTGTCGAGCAGTATTTTTTTAATTTCTTTTATTTTCATCTTTCTAAGCAATGGGAGGTGGTCTACATATAGAAAATGCAATTATATTACAAGCACACAACCTTTTAAAAAACACCAATCATAGCAACAAAAAAATGTTTGCTGTGGTGTAGGTTTAACAATGAAAGACTAAAACAGATTAAATGCAAGATGTAATCTGCATTATTAACTTTTATTTTGGTTGGATATTGTGGTCTTTCTTGGTGCTTAAGTGAAACTTGTCCAAAAGTAGGCAAATGCAATTACGTTGTTGTTCAACCTTAAAGTTTAATAGGCACTGTTTGATGCTGTCCGTGACCCATTTTCAGGATCAAGGTACACAGTGGTGGCAAGACTAACTTTTAAATCAGGTACAACTGATTTGCATTGCGTAACAAATAAACAGTGCAAAACATTATTGTTTATGCCATCTGTAGACTTGTCTGCGTCCACAGACATGCCATACACTGATTTGACCACCTCCGCAATTTCTTACCCAAATTATTTTAATGTTTGATGTTTGCACTCAAAATGCACCCCTCAGATCTCAGATGATGTCTGCTTGCTGCTCAATTTCCTTCCATTCACTGAGGATTTCCCCCCAGTTTTTAGGACAGATGATCTGGTTATTGTCTTCTTGTAGACTGATGTGGTCTGTAAACATGCATTCTATTGTAGCTTTTTATGTATGCTTATTGCTAACTGTGCAAAATAAATGTATTCTGTCAGTGGGCAGTCTACCAGTAGGGATCTGTTGCACCCAATCACTCAAAGACTTTTCGGGGGGGGGGGGGGGTTGTTCTTTTACAGAAGGAAAAAATGTCCTTTCTTTGTGCATTTTTTCACTCTAAGTTCATATCTTTTCATTTGTTTTTTATTGTTTGTTGTTTTAGATTTGCAGCTTCTAGGCCATAGTCCAAATCCAAGCAGAAGTTTTTAATCCTCATAAGTTTATTGAAAGGTCTGTGTGTGAAAGTCAAGATAACCATGATCCAAAATTAAAATATGGCATAGTCTGAACCTAATCATACTCATGAATAAATGAATTTATTTTATAGCCCAGCTGGTCACTCACCTACAGCCACAGGTGAACCAGTTTATGGTATTTGAAAGCAATAAACCAACAAGTGGATGCAAAAAAAAAAAAAACACAAAGTGCAGGGTTTTAATAACTTTTTCACATCGACTCCTTTGCAGTTTATTTGCTTGTGAGACCTCATGTCCTTTGTGCTAACAATATTTGGTTGAAAAAGAGCTTCTGTCATATGTGAATGAACTGGCTTTGTGGGTATACATTATATGTGATATGTTATATTTTGCATTAGTTCTATAGTGGATAGGACTGATTCTAACTAATAAAAAAATACATAACTAGAATTGCTGTATTGCTGCTTTTACCATTGGTGCTAAAGAAAACAAACAAAAAAAAACAAAAAAGATACACCTGTGATACACCACTTCCAAAACTAAACTGCAAGTATCCACAATACAGCCATTACATTAGAAATATTATGCATGAATTTGAATTTCCATTCCATTTTAACCTGGTTAAGAGGTGCCTCATTACTGGGGAAGAGGTGAGTTGCATCAGCAGGAGATACACAGTGTTTCATGCTGTATGCAGCTTACCTGCACTCTAATTGATAACCGCTGGCATTTGATCAGAAGACCTTCAAATAGAAAATAAATCTTTGTGCTTTCTATAAGAAGACCATCTGTTGTTGCGGAGACAAACATTCATTAAATTCATTTTCCTACCTCCGGAATAAGATTTTAATTGTGCATCTTGCGCTTTTTTCACCAGAATAATTGTGAATTAGTTTTTTCCTTTTTTTCTTACTCTACACTTTCTCTGGTAAGGAGGAAACATTTCCTTTTTCTTTTAAAACAGCCATGCCTCACCAGGAAGCATTAATACAAGGAAGAAGAACCTCTTTGTGCCTGGTAGCTCGAGCGCAAGTGAAAAAAAAGTCCGAAGTTGAGCAGGCCATGATGATAAAAGTAAATTTATCTTGCAAAAGTAGCAAATATTAAAATTTGCTCAAATGTTTTTCTTTTTTTTCTTTTGCAAATCTGCAAATTGCCCAGCATGGTAATTTCATATTTTGGTTAAGGTAACTACACTCCAAGCAAAAAGCAAACCCATGACTTTTTCAACTGTATGCCACAACTTTCTGTCTGAAGACATGATTGACATTAAACACCCTGGTCTCATTATTAACTTCTATCATTCTTCTAGTGATGATTTTCACAGTCTGAAAAACAACTCTCTCACACAATAAAATCTGCAACACAAACTGTATTTTCCTAGCTCCATTTTATTTTTTTAATTTTTAAAATTAATTTAGATTCAGTATGGTTTTCCACTTCTTTAACCTTTCCTGATGAATTTCCTTAGTTACTAGCATTTATAAATCTTTCAGTAGATGCTGCCAATGCCTCTGAATCACATCTACATCTTAATAGCTTAGCTGTATATTTCTGCTTTTCATAAAAATAAAGATATTCACAGGTAAACATTTTGTTGTTAAACAACAAATCCTAGTATATCCAGTCTTATCGCCTGTGTTTGAGGAAGCAAATTTGAGCCAAGACCAACTATGACTGATAAAAAGTGAAATCATTCATTCACTTTGGAAGTTTAAATATAAAAACTGGTTCTAGCCTATGTGCCTTGGTGTAAACTGCACACAGACATTGAGGCGAGGACACGATGTGTGAGAGAGCTCCTGCAGTGTTTTCAATTCATTAAGGGCCAGCGAGAGTTTTCAGTGCTACAAATAACCTCTTTTATGTTTAATTCTTCCACTGGATGTAATGAAAACTACAGTCATTGAAACCAATTGAAACCAATAAAATGCTGAGGCTATTAATTCTTATAGATTCTAAGCTCCAAACTAATTATTAACTCCATACTGTGTGTGATTTCAACGTAATCCAGGGCCAGGGTGTGATCGTGAGCACTTAGCATATATCATACATATATAAACTTACTGCTGGATTCAACCAAATCCAACAAGTCATCTTTAGGGGAAATGCCATTCAATCTGTAGATTAATCTCATGGTAAAATACACTAAAGTGTTCCTTGGATTCAATAAAAGCAAGAAAAATCAATGTGTGAGCATTGCTGTGAATTTAAATAGCACTTTTTTCAAGATTGGTATGCAATTTTGATTCAGTTCTGGGACAGATCCAACAAATAAATAATTCCTGACATCACCATGCATACATCAAAAAATCTTTACAAAGAACTTATAATCATAGTTAGGGTACAACCTATACTGTATCTGGATTATGTAGTATGTACAGTTGTTCAATTTAAATTGACTACATATCTATGACTGCTCTGGTTGAATGCATAACAAAACATAATTACGTAAGCTGCAACTCGGTCTCTATTTCTTGTAAAGAATGGCTAAATGTTAGCTGCACAACACATATTTTATAGAGCTCTGATCCAAACAGCTCCTCAAGCTCAAAGAGGTGGCATCTCAACAACCTCTTTGCTGTAGCTGTTCACAGATCCAGCTTCCATTGCTGTAGCTGTCCATGAGATTACATGAGAAATTCACATTATTGTGTTACAGCACCAGTGCCTTATAGTGATTATATGTTTGATTGAATTGAATTGGTCCTTATAATGCTTTGGTTGTACTGATTTAATATATGCCTCTGTCTTTACAGTTATAGCTTACCACCCTTTTGAAATGTTGTTCTGTAAAATATGACAACTTGGTCACATACATCTATCAAATGTCTGGGAAATATCCCAAGGCCTATCATAACCAGTCATAAAGATTTGAATTTAATTGATATTTCCAGGAGAGTTGCTTAGCCATCAGGCTGTCAGCAACTTTTTAGTTTTAATCTACAGGGACACTACATGCTGTTCAAAACATCCATCCACCATTTCAATTAAATGTTCTCTCAGCCTCTTTGTTTCTGCTTGGAACCAACATATATACTTCATTCTAAAATGCTCCTCACTACAGAGCACAACAATTTCGAATAAAATCATAATTGTTATGTATTGAAGCACAGGGTCAAAAGGGTATAACATATTTTTAGCACATGAAAGCATTTGGGTATTATTTTTATTTTTTTGTTTGTTTTCCACAATGAATGATGTACTTACCTTTCTAAGAATAGAGAAAGTTATTTAAAATACTATTATCCATGGAGTATAAAAGATAGCAAGCAGGCTAACAATCAGTGACAATGCATATGGTGGATTCAGTATGTGAACTTCTCGTTCATTAGCAACAACCGAATAATCACAGATAATGATAAAATTATGAATTTCAAAGTTTATACATATGGTTTCTTAATTTCTTCATCACACAATTGTTTGTTTAATTTCTGTTGTATTTCCATGCTAGCAATGTTTTAATTGTGTCATGTTCACCAAGTTAAGTCAGCAAACTTGGTATTAGTGATGAAGGAACTCGCTTGCCCGCTTACCACAAATACAGTCAAACCTGTATAAGCAAAAAAATGCAGGGAAGATCTACTTTTTTTCTGGTTCAAATTATATGATTCTAAAATTGGAGCTGATACAATTTATATGCACAAAAACCAGAAGTCAGCATATAAAAACAGTGTTGCTATTGACCATTCAGCTCCTGATGTTGAATAATCAAATCCGATCTTGAACTGGCATTTAAAAGCTGCCTTCAGGGCCAAACAAATCACAACACTTCAAAATGGTAAATCAAAATGTGTCCCAGGTTAATATTCATGGGAAATATTGTTGTGGGGAAGAATAAACTGCGACCTTGTCACATAAGGGCCGGTAAAAACCAAGAAGGCCCAGAGAGACTGGCCAGCCGTGGTTAAATCATGTAAAGATGTAATTAAGATAGCGTGTTATCACAAGCTATGCCAGATCAATCCAACATGTCAGAGGGCTAAAACCTTTGAAGTTAATCTGAGTCTGCATGGGGAAACCAAAACAAGAGATGGCTGTATCTATAAAGCAAAATTCTCTGACTGTAATATCCTACATAAATATGACCCGGTATAAATATGATTTTAGGTTACCCATGCCATTGTGGGAAAAGATTTGTCTTGATTCATAATGAAAGCTGCACACAATACAATTAATAAGATTGATTTTCTTATGCCACTACTATTAACATATGCTGTTACACTTGATTTAATAATATTATTTTGGTAAAGTCAGTAAAATCCACATAGTGGATGCACAGAATTCGACCATCAATGGTCAAGGGGCAGAAATGACTAAATCAAGGATTTCACCTATAACACTTAAGTCACATTGCTTTCTGATGGTGAGTGGTTGTGCTGAATGATTTAAACAGCAAACCAATTCAGGAAATTGAATTGATGTTTAGCATTAAAATAGAAATTTAATGAGATGGGTTTTCACAGCAGTCAATTTGCTCCAATTCTTTAGTAATTCAGTTTCAGATTCAATTTTGTTTGGTGTTTGTAAGAAAATGTGTCAATATTTTTCACTAAATTTTAAATATTTCCTTTCATTAAGAATATGACTCCTCCCATCATAGCTGGTAACCTTAAATTATAGCTACCAAGGTCTGAAATGCAACCATTTAAATCTAAGTGAAGTCTATGCTGGGTATCAACAGATTTTTTTTTTTTTGCTCATAACATTAAATCATTAAGCAGTCGAATTTTAGCCACTGGAAATCTTTGCATTTTATCTCCTCTTGTGATACATGGAGAGACTGTGGGCAAGTGCTATTGACACTCATGACATTCCCTGCGTAATTCATCCACCCACAAAATATTTCAATCTGTCAGTTCCTTGAAAGAGATCCAGCACAGATATAAATAAGATCTACTCTCGTCTTTACAAGCTTTTGTAGCCAACTTTTTTTTTCTTTTTCTCAGCCTTATGCAAGTACTGAGCTAGGTTTATTTCTTATTTTTGAATTACCCATATCTTACATTTTACATTCACTACAGTGCTCATCAGATTCCAGACAACAGTTTTGGCTTACATAGTCTATGTGCCAAAAAGGACAAGGCTGGTCATCTCTTTTCTTATTTCCCATCACCTTTAAGAAATTCAATTTCAAATGTTGCAAAAAATATAGGCCGAGCCTGTAATTATGTTTCTCTGGTAAAGTGGGGTGCACAACCACACCACATCAATTCTACTGGTTGTATACAGCAATTTAATAATGGCTTACTCAGACTGTTTTGCTGTATACCAAAAGCACAGAGATGACGTGACATCTGTGAAGTGAACCCATGATTTGCCATTTAACCCATTTCTAAATGAAATTGAGTGTCTAACAATGAGTCTCGGTCTCAGCTAGATTGTTCTTTAAGCCAATGTGACAAGGTGCCTCAGAGAGACACTGCGTCTAAGCAGGCCCTCAGCGGAAGGATGGCACCTTGTCTTTGCCTGCATGAACCAGACAGGCCTCTGAGCGTGGACAGCCAATTAGTCTGAAATATGTTCAAATCGTGCGGACCATTCATTGATGTGAACTGAAGTGAAGTCGAATGTTAAAGCCGCCATTGCATTCCCTGTTTAGTGATGCCATCTGCATACATTTTGGGGGTCTGTAATAGAAGCTATGGGGTTTAACGTGCATTTTGCTCCCCAGTTTTAATTGTAGGGGAATTGAAGGTTGGGTTGTCTGACTGATAGTCGAATATGTATTCGACTGGCAGGGTGGGATGTGTGTTTAATCTCAAGCCTTGTTTACAGCATCAAATGCTGAATATAAATCATACTGAAGTCACTAAAGGATTACTTTATTTGTTCTTCATTTCAAAACAAAGGAGAATGTGTGAGGATGACAAATGGTCATAAGCAGAATAAACATTAACATGTACTTTATGATGATATATAGACATATTAATGAAGAGCAGGAGGGAGGAATAAGGAGTATGTAACTACCCATTACCAGAGCATATTCATTTTCACAATGCTTGGAATACCTGCCACGGATGGATACATTTCAATAGATTTCCTTTATAGCATTGCATGTTTTACACTTCAAAAATGCAGAATGACAAACCTGCTCTGTTAGTATTCAAGTGTCCTGAGTGCAGTGTCTCTGGGAGGGAATGGTGCAGCAGTACCCAGTGGAAACCTGGCTCAACGCTACCCTACTCCAGGAAGGATAAAGCCATCTGCTTAATCCAAGTCCCAGTCAGCTTTTAATACAGCCAAGGTCAAGACTCGGACCTCTGAGTATGGTGTCCAGCCTGTGTCTCTCTGCTCATGAGAAGAACCTGCAGTAACTGAATCACTAGGAGTGCATTCCTATATTTTTAAACCTATATCCAGGTTTCCCATCTATTGATACATGCCAACAGCAAGAGTCACCAACAATACAGTTAAATTAATGTCAATTTTAGCTTAAAAAAAGTTGCATCAACATGCTGAATTCACAGAATGTTTTAGCTTGCTGGCCTCTCATACTTTAACGTAGAATATTGTTCATCACAATTATCTTGATGTGAAAAAATAGACTCCAGTAACAAGATCACATGATAACTCTTAATTAACCATTGTATTTTTTCCTATATTATATTTATCATTGTGAATTAGGTTAATTAAATATCTAGACTTACACACAAACATCTGTGCTAATTACTCAGTGTTATTTTTCAAAAAATAAACTCTAAAAAACTAGCAGTAATTCATCGTCAAATTGGTTGCCTATAGCTGAAGTTCCCAAGGTTTTGGAAGGGGAGAACATGCAAGTCTTTCTTTTTTCCATTACATGACTTTTTTCATTAATTAAATATATACATGGGTGACATATTAAAGCACAAACCAGCATAAAGTGTCTTAGTAAGGCCTTGGGTCACTACGAGCCAGTAGAACAGCCCTGTGGATGCGGGCATTGTCATCTTGAAAGAGACTACTCCCATCAGGAGAGAAAAGTTTCATCATACGATAAAGGTAATCACTCGGAATAACTTTGTATTGATTTGCAGTAACCCTCACCTCTAAGGGGTCAAGTGGACCCAAACCATGCCATGAAAATGCCCCCCACAGCATAACAGAGCATTCAGGCCTGTTCCGTTCTCCTGATGTACGCCAGACTGTTCAACAGACTGTTTTGGTTGACACAGCCTGCTTACATCCTGCATTGACATTTCCACTCACCTGAGGAATAATTGCTCTTCTGTTTTTTCTTACATATGAAATGTGTGCTTTCAACCACAATTTCTGACCTTATTTACTGATGTCTTTCCCATGGATCTAAATGCAGATGTCACTTTAGTCGCTTTTCCTATTGAAACACTAGCCAGTTGACCAGTCTTTCTGACTGAAGATCATGCCATCCGTACCTCAGTAATTCACCAATAATTAAGTCACGTAGATCTTTTCCGCTTGCCACCTTGATCTGCAGGTCAACTACGCGAGTATGGAGTTCTGGATTTTAGAACCATTCAGGAAATGCAGATGATTAAGTCATTTGTCAATATCCTGTGCCTTGTGGTTAGCCTCTTCTGTGAGTCCATGTGAAAGGACACATAGGGCACTCAGTGCAATGCTGCATATGCTGAGACAAGCCTGCTATGGTCAAATATCCATTTTTTGTTGCCATTTCTATGTGGTGATATTTGACAGACTTCTGAAAGGGACTTGTCTACCACACCCCTGTGGCACAGAGAAACGTTGACATATTGGCTGACTGTCAATGGTAAGAAACAGTAAGTTACAAGGACTTTAGTGAACAGAGCTCCAGTCCTGAAGTGGGAGGAGGGAACTACGTATCTTCTCCACAGGACTAAGTTTACATAGCGAGAATTGTCAGATTGTGGGTGTCTCTATGAGCCGATTCCTCCAAGATGAAGAAGTAACAAAGCTGTGGATGAAAGTTACCTATCTAAGCACAAGAATGTTCAATGCGAGCAGGTTTGCTCACTTTACAGTCAGGCAGTCGTATTTTACAGATGTGCCAGAAATACAGAGTCTCTGTGAGATACTTCTTATTGAATGAAATAAGAGTGAACAGTCTGGCAGTGTACTTTGGGTGAAAGGTCTTATTTCAGTTAGTGACTGAAACATTTAATGGCTACTATTGTACGTGTTGACAAAGAAATGAACAATGAAACACAAACTCAATGAAAAATTCCTGAGACTTTCTGAGATGTCTGAAAACGTTCATAATTTCCATTTTCAATTTTCCAAACTTTATATGCTGAGTGTGCATGCTTTTCAGACTAGATCCCAAGATTAGGAGCGCACAAGTTAGAAACAAATATCGCCATTTATATCACCAATATGCAGGATAGAAAATGAGCAAGGTGTTAAATTGTGATTTGTGATTTGAATGTGCTGCTCTATTTTCTTCCCCCACGCCCTCTTGCATGACATACTGGGCTATTAATGGTGCATTTATTTTATGCCTGATATTACTAATATGGAACCGTTGTGACAGAGACTGAAATACCTAACAGACCTCCCCGTACTGACAAAATGGATGAGCCGAGGCTTACAGATGTCTCAGAGATGATGTCATCACTTGAAAACGCAAGGGTTAGAAGATGAAGCAAACTCTGCTCAGCCAAGATGAGTTGCCATCAGCAGCAGCCAACTCCACTGAGCTGTTCTCAGTACAGTACCAAGTGCTGAAATTTGATTGGCAAGATAAAGAGGCGTGCAGAAAGTGGTCTTTTTTCTTCCATTCCTGTACGGCATCTTTCAGACAGCAGTACCATCTCTCTCCAGGGCTGCACACAGGAAAGCAAAGGGAGAAAATATCACTTCAAACTTAAACTGTGCGCTCTTTTTTTGTGTTATGGTTCTGTATTTGATATTTGTGTGTTATGGCTTGAAAAACCTGTAGCAATTCACAGGCATAGCCCCTACAAACACTGTAAGTCTCTTTCAGAATTACCTATCAAATGTGCAAAGTGTTTTGTTGTTGTTTTAGATGTGTTTGTCAAGTTCAGTGAGATGTGTTGTTTGAGCGCAAGGTATTTCGGGTCCTGAAATCAACCAACTATACAAAGTCAATTGAGAGTTTGTTTTGAGTTTGACATGAGAGCAATCTATTACCCTGTACATAGTAATTTCTGGATTTCACAGTGGCAAGTATTACAGATGCCAGTCATTATACAACAATAAGCACTAATCTTTCTCCCAAAATTGAATTAGATTTATTTGATTGATTTAACCAGTCTAAATTGGCAGTGAGAAAGGTATTTCTCACTGAGCATTTAATCATTTCCAATCTTCTTCATTGTGGAAAAAGTGTACATACATCTTTTATATACTTTGATCTGAATTAAATGTTAACGATGCATGCATAGAGCTCATCTACGGACCTTAATACATGTATGAATGCAGAAAGTGAATGAGCTGATATGCAGCCTCAGACAAATCTTGAATATGTGCATCGTGTGCATGCGCGCGCGTGCGTGTGTGTGTACGTGTGTGTGACTGTGAGTGTGTGTGTGCTGGGGGAGTTGTGTGAATGTGGTTATTATTAGAATGCGTGTGAACACAGAACATCAGTACAGTATGTACCGAATAAGTGATTGATATAAAATGTAACTATTTTTGTTTTGGTTACACCTGCATTAACCTCAAGCTACCGTATTGATGTGCACTGGATGTAGACCCTCATTTCTATTGATGTATGATTTATTATTAACAAGTTTGGGTATAAAAAGAATTCCTGTATGACCATATATGCATATGGTAGATTGACATGACAGTGCTTACAACACTTTTATTAATTTGTCTAATTTACCTGAACAGTTCTGTTGCCGTTTTGTTCTATTCATACCTCAAGGTATTTATTTTTCTATACCATTTGTATAAAAGACATAAACTTTATTATGATAAATGTGTCAATATAATTACATAAATAAATGCATATATTATATGTCATTTGTGGGGTTTTTTTCTATAAATTAAAATGTGTGATAAATAGAATCAAGCATTAAATGAGAAGCAACGAGGACATCGAAAAAAGCATCTTCATTTGAAAAGTGAATATTAAAAACTAAACATCAAAAATAATGCTTCGTACCCTACTAATATGAATATTTCCTGTCAATATAGTTCATTCATATGTTTAATAATCATATAAATACAAATACAACATTATATAAAATAGAAACCAAGTAAGGGCCATCCTTAGCACTTACATTTACTGTTTTGATGTTGTTCATTGGAAAATATATATTTGAAGCAAACACAGATCAAGTTTCCCCCAGAAAAGCTTGATCTGAGAATTTATCTTACAATAATTTTGTAATCATAAACTCTACTATTATGACTACTACTATTACTACTACTACTTCTATAATAATAATAATAATAATAATAATAATAATAATAATTTTATTAAATCACTTTATACATGCCATTTATTTTAAGTAAAAACCATACCCCATAAATTATTTAGAACAACTGGGATTACAGAATGTGATCAAATCAAGGAAAATAAAGAGAACTCTCTGCTGGTGGCAGGGCTTTGCACAAAGCATCAAATCTTAGTTTGATGCTAAATAAAGCAAGATCTCTCCGATCTTCATATGCAGGCATAATTGGTAACGTACATGTTCAGTGCACTGTTATTCAAATCCTTCCTTTGTTGCCCTTGTTTACGGAATGTTAATTGGAACACTGTTTCCTCAAAGTGGACTCCCAGTTTCCCTTTGCACAGAGATGGAATACTTCTGGATTGTTTTGACTCTTTCTACTTTTCCCCACTGCTTATTTATGAATTAAAAATATGCAGTGTGCAACACTTTGTGTGTTTGCATACTCCCCTTCTGTATAAACATACATATATACATGTCATATACATTCCAGTATGTTTTACTGAAATAAGTGGTATATATTGCAAAAACCACTACATATGTTTGATCACAATGCTGAAATTGTTTGTCATCTTGATTTTGGATATATATTATAATAAATGGATTTAGTACACATTGGATTGCAATTTTTCTGACCATTTAAACATAAACACTAATTAGATAAATTGTATTGTTCTTACACCTATACTCTGCAATTTTAATAGAAACACACACACGCACACACACACACATCTGCAAGGAATTTTCATTTAAAAAATGTAATCTGAATGTGCAGAACTATGTTGGAAGCTATTGAGAAGTATTTTGAGAGCACACACACACTCACATACAATAAATGATACAAACTACATATTTCTCTTTTTACTTTTGCCTCTGTATTGTATTACTTACTTCTTGAAGGAGATAATACTTTATGTTGCATTAGGCACTTAAGATTTATGAAATAAATCTATGAATGTTTATTAATTTATTTGAAAAAAACATAAGCAGATACTGAAATTGATTAATACATATAAATGGTCTGAATTAATGTAGCAAACATTCTACAATTTTGAAAGATCCAAATTAATTGTCTTGTGAATATATTTGTTTTGTTTCGTGTTTTATCTATTAATTTAATTCACTGTGTTGCCCAGATTTTTTAATGCAACATAACAGCATGTATTCCATAGAGAAGATATATTTTTAGCAGTCTCACCCACAATCAATCACCACAACAAAGCACAACACTTGCAAGCTTTAGTCATTCCAAAAAGTTATTTTCTTGAACCTCTTCCCCAATATCAGTTAAAATATTTGTGAAGTCATTTTACGATTTTTGCTATTAGAAAAAGAAAGGGAATCCACTGGACATCAGTGAGAGCTTGTCTATCTTAAACCGTGTTTCTGTATCTCAGTTTTTCTGTTAATCTTAGGCCAGTTTTGCCTTCAAAATTCTATAATACACTTGTTACACCTAGTATAGCTATAATTGTGCAAAAAATAACATGCCGTTATAGTAAGTAATAAAGTAAAATTAAATAAATAAAAGAAGACTGACACCTGAATTAGTTTTGCTTCTGCTTTGTTTCTTTCTGAATAATACACATGAAAATACTGCATGTTTGTGGATGAACACATCATGATATTTATATGTCCATGGGTCCTGTGTCTTGCAAAAATTTGAATTTTTAAAATGCTTTTGCTCTTAACCATTGTTTTTAAAGTGCTTTATATATGATTTTTTTTTTTTTTTAAATGAGGGTGCAGTTACAATGCCAGTTTGTCTTTGTAACTGGAATTCTTTTGACTTTCTTTCACTATCAGCTTCATTTGAGGTCTGCATGTACCATGTGTGCGCAGGGAATATGCGTAAGCTGAGATAGGCATCTGGTTTCTGTAGAAGGTAGGGTACATGATACCAACGTAGATGGAGGGAAGCAAAGGGCTTTGATCTTGGATGAGGCTGGTAAACAGGCCGATGCGGTGTACCTAGCTCTCACACCTTGCTTCGTGTATGTAGGGCAGCGTGGGGAGGTTCGGGGGGGATGGGGGCGGGATATGGAAGCTTCCTGGCATCCGGCGCGCTGAAACCCCCCATAGGCCTCGACGCTGGCGCAGGTGGGCATGGGCGCTACACCCGCGGAGAGAGAGAGAGAGCGAGCCGGTGGGCGGGCGCACGGGCGCCGCGGGGCAGGCCGGGCAGGAAGCGGGAAACAAGCCACAGGGCAGCGCACGTGGGCGCGGAGCGGAGCGGAGCGGCACGGAGCGGCTCGGCACACGCTCGCTCGCTACGCGCAGGCGGCGGGCGCGGGAGAAAGGCACTTTAGCGGTCCCAACAGGCAGCTCTGAGCGTGCTGTCCCAATTAAGCAGTCCCCATAAACAATGGGGAAGCATGGCTGCACCGGGGGGACCTCTCCCGCTCTTCCTCCCCTCCGTGAGAGATCCCCCTATAACGCCGTCTGATTATCAGACGCGCTAACGTGCCACAGCCCTTTTGATAGCGTTAGGTGTCACTTATGAAAGGGCCGCTCCCTGCTGAATATGCGAACATCTTTGAAAGGATGGCAAACTTTGGTTTGTGCATACAGCAGTGATTTTTCTTCTCTCCTTTTATTCATTTCAATTACAGTTGCTCCTCTGCAGGCTGTAGTTCTTTTATATATCACTCTGTATGTATCCGAGGAGAAAGAGAGAGAGAGAGAGAAACAAAAAAAAAACAGGCCTGCATGTTGCAAATATTGCGGTTGTAGGTGAAGTATTTTCTCAGAAAAATAAAGCAGAGGACGTACTTTGTCCCATTGTTTGGAGGAGTTACTGCAGATAGTTATTTTGTGTTAACCTGTCTGTCTATTTCACTATGAGAAGTCATGCCTTGCACTTTGCTTCGCTGTGAATGACCTGAGCCATTAAAACTAATCTAACAAAGGTTATTTCAAATCCACACGTTTAAATATGGATTTGTACATATCTTCCCAATGCATTTCTGTCTTTCAGGGACATCTAACAGGGACATCAGTGTTTTGGAACATATGTCTGCCGCTTGGCATAGATAAATTCATTAACTAACTTTGTCTGTCATTCTGAAGAATTGTTTTCCTACTTTTCATTAAAATATGCTATTGCTGAGCCACCCTCCCTTGTTTACTACCTGTCTTGTTCTATCTCGAACCACAGACTCATCTCCTGTCATTACAATTTTTCATGTTTTCAGGTGTTTTTGTAAGGCACTACAAGAACCTCCCTTCTTCCTTATGCTGCAGACCATATTGTATGCTGGAAACATTTATAATGAGCCACCGTAGTTTAAGTCAACACATGGCAAATTAGTCATTGTATAACTGCAAGGAACATCACATTTTCAGAGGTAAATCATGTATCATTCTAGACATGGAGGACATCTTTCCATGCGAAAAGAGTCTGTTATAATTCACAAAGAAATATTAACATAGTTGTGCTGATGTCATACGAATGCATGCTGTGGTTGGCTGATTCATAAAGGAACAATGCAAATCACAAATTTGCTCAAAGATATGGTAATACCAAAACAATCCCTCAATAATAGGTTCTGAGGTAATAGGTATTTATTTGAGATTTTACACCAAAAGAAATGATTGGGCCATGCTCTGATTAGCTTGGACATATCGTGTCAGTATGGACAAACATACAGGGAAAAATTAACTTTGAATTCATATAAAAATACGACTGACAGTTAATCAAATTTTCATTCAGTGTTTTTTCCCCGTTTTCTCATTAAGCAGCAGCTTTTGATCTGTCTGTATATCAGGTCCACTAAGAGGTCTTCTTTTGTGGAAAAAAATGCTGCCTGGTTTCTCTTTTTTACTTTAATGGAGGGATTGCATAATATGATTTTAAAAAGATAAAAGAGAGTGTGTATGAGAAGTTTAAGTCGTTCTAATTGCTTAAAACGGCATATTAATTTCCTCCCTTCCAGCAGAGAAATTAAATTGGCTCCACACCTAATCGTTCAACTGAGGCCTAAAAACTGAATAATATACATTTTTTAGAGTAAGGATTTAATAAGATGAGAAAACTCTTTAGATGCTTATTTGTTTTTGTAAAAAGCTTTTTTTATGTCCCCCATTTGTCTTTCTATATGTGAATACCATTATCTGTTGATTGAATCAATCACCACAATAAAACCCCTCTCAGCATTCAACATTCCAAAATAGTGTTTCCCCTAATCTTACATCAGAATCCCAAAATTGTGTTTCTATGATCTTACGAAAGTTTTCCAAAGAGTGATTTCTGACCTTCCAAAATTCCAAAAAGTGTATTTACTGGATTTACAACAGTATTCCAAAAAGTGTTTCTTGACCTTACAAATCCATCAGCACTCCTGCACTTTATATATGGTTAATATTTAAATATTTAATACTCCTATTCCCACTGTCCATATCCCCCATCTGTACAGGCTGGTACTTATTTGCTGTTAATATTTAACACTTTGTTTAATATTATGTGTATTTTTATTATGTGTGATATTTCTTTGATATATTTTCGATATTTTCGATATTTTGCTTTTGCTTCTACGTAGTTGCTGCCTGCCATGTCACAAGAATTTCTTTGCTCAGAATGACCTGTGTTATACTGTGCACTTGACAAATAAAAACACTTTGACTTTGACTTTGACTTTACAACAGCATTCCAAAAGTTGTGTTTCCCTGACATTTTTGTTCCCAGTGTCAGTGGTATTATTTGCAAGGAAAGGGTGGAATTGGACATCAATGGACATCAATGAGTGCTGTCTATTGTAGAGACAATGTTTCTACCGCTCATTTCAAACCTCTCTGGAGGTGTTTTCCAGCTGTTATTCAATTCATCTTAGCCCAGTTCCGCCCTCACAGTGTAATGTTCAACACCTGCTTGTACCATTAATGAAGTGTGTGGGAGACCATGCGCAGTGGCCAGTGCCATAAATCACAGACCAAGGGCTGCATGAAAAGTCTGATAAAAGAAGGAATCACTATGTGTTTATTGTCCTTTTGTTATCCACTCCTAGCAACAGGTTAGTCCTGCACCTCTGTCAAAGAGCTGTGCCTATAGCAGAGTCCCTAAAACTTTGCAATGATTCAGTATGTTAAATTGTGATACTGAGAAAAAATATTTGCACATTTAATTATAATGCGAAATTATGAAGATACCAATTTAAAACTGTGAGGAACTGTAAAAATCTCTTAGAATTCTGGCCAGATTTTGTAGCATTGTTATGGATTCCATACAGAAATACATCCATATATATTTTTATTATTTTTATATGCTTTTATATTTTATACTACACTTACAATAGCAATATGTAAGTGAGATATATTTATTTCCTTAATCAAAGCAATCTATTTATTGGCTTTCAAATAATTTTCAGCATCATGTCTTTTTAAGTCTTTTTTTGATAGTAGGCATTAAGATTAGTACTTGTGCTGTAGCATGTTGAGATCCTTGCAGACAAACATTTGCATTCTTTCAGCAGCATTCTCTACTCCTAGATATTGTAAACAAATGAGACCAATGACCTATAAAATGAGGCTTAGATGCTTACAAATTCCACCTATAGTGTTTCACTCTACCTCGTCCAAACTGACAGGCATTCTTAATTTGATTGGCATATTCTATTTCTTATCATGCAACTGGGTCTTCACAGTTATTTGTTTTCAGATTACCCAATAAGAGGAGGACATGGCATGCTTTTACAGTGATGTCATTGATGCAGATTGAATACACAAAATGTGGTTTACCATGCTAAAAAGGCAAATACTACAGGGGTGAGCGGAAAACAATTTGCAGTCGGAATTTCAATTTTATCCTCCCCTTCCCCTGTCAGCTAATTTGGCTGATCTAAGTCATACACTTTGGGCAGCACAATGTATCAGGCCTAGACAACTCACAGTCCCTCAGGTTAATATAGCGTCGTAACCTCAGGTCTAAAACAGGCTCCCATCAACAGACCGGCTTCTTGTTACAGCATGGGATACAACTGGGATCATTCTGAACATTCTTTATTTTATTTTATTTTATTTTATTTTATTTTATTTTTTTCTTAACGCCATAGCATATTAAAACAACTTTAACATGTAAAATATTTTTCTAAGACAGATCATCTGAAGTAAAGATTCAACTACAAACACAAGCGCATAACAGAAAATCCAAACTTTGTACTTACTAGGCTAAGGGTGTTTTCCATCAGGTGATTGCATATCCCTGCTCTTGTCATTTGCAATAGAAGTGTTCTTAAAAACTTCCTGTTGGGTTTAATGTTCCCTCAGTGGAGCTTAAAGAGAATGCCGAAGTAGAGCTTTATGGCTGTTTGATCTAACCTTAGACGGTAGACGCTTTCCCCCGCTGCTACCCCCCTCAGTGTATATTGGTGTCTGTCACTGATTGGAATTATTGCCTATTTTTGAAATGGATCCTTAAAAAAAAAAAACAGCACAATCGTATCAACAACATTAACAGGGCTGTTTCACTCCCTCTGCATTTTAATGAACTTTTGGTTGCCTTAATTTCTGAAATGAAATTCTGCCCTCCACTGGTACAATGAAACATGCAGAGAGGAAAACACTCTTTTATTTTCCCTTATGAGAGAGAGTGGGATCAGCATACTGTACAACCACTTCATGAGAATCAGTTTACATACAGATATAATAAAATTATTATTTGAAATATAACAATAAATATAATGGATTGAAATTAAAGGATGCACAAGCATTATGTGGGCATTTTAAACATTTTATACATTTTATTATTTAAAATCCAATGAACCTACGTTAACTTATTTGCAATGCAGCATACATTACTAGTCTAGGAATATATGACAGCATTTTTTTTTAATGAGTGCACTTAAAATTAAAATAAAACTTTCTTATCTTTCATTTTCATTATGGATGATGAATTGCAAAAATGACTTCAAATGACCATAATAATTATCTTGCATTCTTCTGTACTTGTAAAAATGTACAGGGTTCCTGTACATTCAAACATGTAAAACGTGTCCTGTTTACAATCTACAGATTTACAAATGTAATGTATTTAAAAAAATAAATAAAAAATTGTTTTATTTATTTAGTTAGTTATTTTTGGTTTTTTTCATTGTACACAATTTTTCCACTTTTTCTTGGGAATTATCTTTCATGAACTTGATGTGCTACTGGCATTTGCAATTGAAGAAAAACATAGATAAAAACCTAAAAAATGATAAACAAAAGAAACTCACCAGGTCACAAAATCAATCCCAGCTAATAACCTGAGCCAGGCGCATCGTACGGAGCTGTATTTCAGCACGGAATGAAAGATTAGAACCTTAGAGCTCTGTCAGGTGACATCATCCTTCCCTGGAGGTGTCAGCACTGCCCGTGTCACCCCAGGTGTTGCCAGGAGCGACGGGCTGGGGCTCAGAGAGCCTGGAGACGGAGGACAAACAACGTTTCTCACCTCACTTTGACTTCCTTCAAATGCGTATCTCTCCTTTAAACTCTTTTGCTTCTGCTATGATCAGATTCAAGGTGCCGTGGAGCCACACGTTACTCCCAGGGTGACTGATTAACAGTGGCTTTTTGAGGCATATGTGCACATCAGACGCTATAAATAAAAGTTTTTTGTTTACTCTTGGGGATTCGCACAGAGTTTCTGTCTCACCCTAGGTAGAGTTTGCACAAGTAAGCAAACAAGGAACTTCCGTATGATAATATTAAATATCCCTAAAACTGGAAAATCGCTCTACCAAATATATAATTTTACCAGCCCTACTGATTGTGCTCATGGGGATATCAGTTCTTGGGGACTCCTGCAGAAAACTCATTTCATGCGAATGCCAAAAAACTGCGGGTAATTACATGCAAGGAGCACCTTTTTCTAACCTGAGCGCATTTTAACGAAGGCACCTGCATTTCCAGCAGAAAGAGCAATGCTCAAAGCGGTTGTCATTTTTAATCTAATGCACCCGCTGCGAGGGCCGGGCGTTTCTCCTGTATCGGCGGCATCTGCAGCGCACTGCACCGACGTACCAGGCCCTGCGTGTGTGTGTGTGTGTGTGTGTGTGAACGCGTGTGCGCGTGTGTGTGAGTTTGTGTGTGTGCTCGCGTGGCATTTCCGAGCCCGAATGTCTCCTCCGAGGAGCCGAGGAGGAGGAGTGACACGCAGCCTTGGCTCAAATCTGAGCATGGCTAATTTCAAAGAGGTGTAATCTGCCCCTGAAATCCCACCATGAAGCGTTCATTAATTTAGGCAATACACTCTCTGTCACAGTTCCTGTCGTGCTGATAATAAAATCACACTTTTGAGAGCCGTAATTTACCCTTAAACAAAAATCTCCCTCCATCCATCAGGGCCCCGGCAGACGCCACAGTTAAAGTCTTTAATGACTCCTACTTCAAACACAGCACATCTGCACCCTGCCTCTCACGGCTCGCCATCTAATGTGACTCTTGTTTATCTGTTGCAGTCATGGGTTATGATACGTATAGCGTCCTGCCCATGCCTGCTCGCCCAAAACCAGCAAATAAAACATCAAATGTTATTTCGAATAATCCTTTCTGTATGCTGCCCTGGCTTTGAAGCCTTTAACCAAAGGGGATCTATTTGTCTTTACCTCTGGAATAGGCAAGCATCTGAGCATGACGCCTCAGTCAACATGGTCACAGTATATTTAGAGAGAATAAAAACAAAACACCATGTATTATAAGAGAAATGAAACTCACATCAAAATGTCAATATTCAATATTATTGCTGTCCAATCTGTCAATTTTCCTCAGAGGCTTATTTTCTTTTAAATCATTCATGTTGTTTTCTTGTAACAACTATTTTCAATGTGTGTCACATTTACTATAGCACTGCTTGATATTTTTATATATAGATATATAATATAAAGTGTTGATTTTTAGAAATGCCAAATTTATCTATTTACATGCATGCTCGTATATGTCCGCTGTTGCCAGCTCAGGATAGTGAAGAAAAGAGATTTGTGTCCAAAACACGCATTGCCATCCAGATGCTTCTTTTCACACCACAGCCACTAGCAGTCCACATGCAGAGGAGACCCAATCATACGCGTGTGCAGACAGCAAGTCACAGGTGCCCAGACAGCCAGCAGGGGTTACTTGAGCAATGAGCACTGCTATCCCCACTGACTGAATCCCTCCCATATAACCCGTAGTTGATGTGAAGCCAATTGTTAGCCACCCCTGCAGGGCTGCTTTCCACCATCGGCCCCGGCATGGGTCGGATTTGATCCAAGACCGTGGTCCACACACATGCACCTGCACTTTTATCATGTGAGAAAGCAGCCCTAGTACTGCTTCAAATTCTGATCAGTGAAACCAATAAATATTTCAGATATGACACAAATCATTAATGGATTACAAAAAAACAAAAAAAAAATTTTTTTATTGACTCCTTGAATTGTTTTAACATAAAAATATCTACAACTAGGTCTTGGAATATGTGTGTGTGTGTGGGGGGGGGGGTTCCAAGATGAATAGACTAACTTCTGCCATAACAGCAGAAAGTCTGCAATGTGAAATGGACACATTGAAAATACATGCAAATTTGTAGGTGGCAGTAGGCGAGTTTCTGCACAGGCAAGCAATTCGTGCTTCTCCATACGTTCGGTCTTCTAATGTTTTGTTTGTTCTGAAGTTACACGTATAGACTGAGTTGCTATCAGAAGCAAAAGAAAAGAGAAAGGGAAAGCAAGTAAAAAAAAAAAAAAACGGAAAGCGTTTGGAGCTGTTGCTGAAACAATCCAATTACAATGCCTATCAAACTAAACTTCACAGGTTATGGCTTCTAATTGCCTGACAAAAATTGACACTTCAGTCGCAACAGTGTAATATAATAGAAGGCCAAATTAAATTTGATCGAGGGGCAGGAAACGACGCTATCATTCAGCCGCGCGGAAAGAGGAGATCAACTAGCATGATATAATGGATCAAAAATGAAAATTATTCATTAATCGCGTTGGTTTTCCAATAATGGAAATGACACAGTTCAGACGTCTTCGTAAAAACACTATTAATTAAAGGGATGATAGATCTAACAAGCCGTGGAAGTCAGCAAAGTCTTTTTCTTTTGCCTGTTTAGGTGAGAGATTACACAGCTTTGTGCTGGGAACTTTGAGCGAGGTTATCACGGTGTCTTGCACTCAGGAACAGCACCAGCTTCTCCGCTAGCTCTCTTAACACTGATTGACAGGAAGCATATCTACACGTGTTTTTATTCCCTTATTATAAAAAAAAAGCCTCTGAATGCAGGAGGTTTTGTGACTCTCCCAAACAACATACTGTATGGTAAAGTCTCTGTCTCTCTAATGGTGACCAGGGATCAGGACATTTTGCATTACTTATAATGAGGTCAAAGTATTTATATTTTTAAACTTCTATGTAAATAACCACTAAATAAACGGTGTATTAGAGTACTGTAGTGTGAGTAGTTTGAAAAATTGATTTTATGGACCAAGGGAGTTGTACTTACTATAATCATCTCATTACTGTTATCATGCTATTGTAGATCTGGTATGGTTGACTGGTACACCAAATGGCCTCCACTCTCATTATGGCAGTCATGGATTTTTTACCTTTCTGAAAAGTAGTGCAAACTTCCCAGTGAATTTTGTATCTATGGTCAGGCATGCAGAAAGATGTGGCAATATTGTCTGAAAACTGGACATAGATATATATTTTTACCATTATATTCATATATCTGAAAATTATTATTTTCAGGCTAAATTAACTGCATAATGACTGAAATTAGACATACTCCTTACCACTTGACCTATGGGAACTTTACCTAGATCTACAGGAAACTCACATTTATATAATACTATTTAGATTTGTCATTTTATTTTCTGTGGAGAAAAAAAAAATCATCTAGACAAGGAAGGCCTGAGTCCAGCCAGTGATCTCATGCAGTTTGCCTGAGGAAGAGAAAGAGAACATGTACTGAGGAGAATCACTGTGTGTCATTAGTGTCCAGATTTTATATAAGAGTATTGACCACTGCTTCTTCCCCTTCATTTCTTCTCCTTTCACTTGAATGAGCTCCAGTAACTCTCAGGCACCTAATCACAACCCCTGCTGTTAAGGTGGGGTCATTGCTGGAGGAACGGGACTGATTCTTCTGCTCCTGTATGTATCACCACACACAGCACAGCTAATATCCATCTGTGAAAGTCATTGCTGAGTCTGATAGTTTTTAAAATGATCAAACTAGCTGGTGCACTCTCCAGTCAATTCTTAGTGAACCCTTATGTTTGTATTCCAAAGATGACTCATATGTTCAACTGTCACAATCATTCTATTTGAACAAATATCTTTGGAAACGTGCTACTACACCTGCTATAATATTGAGAAAGAGGCATTACAGCAATTACAACCAAAGCTGTCTCTTTGTCCTGGTAAACTGTATCACTTACAGCTCTGATTGTTTTGTTATATTCAGGTTTATTATTATTATTATTATTATCATTATTATTATTATTGTTGTTGATGTTGTTGTTGTTGTTGTTTATTTCAAACTGTGCACTTCATTGTCAAAGGACTTAAAAGCAACCGATGCTGCCATTGCCACATAGGATTAAATTGATAACCAACTAATTTGTAACTTTGAGGTTAGTTGTTTTCCTGCTTACTTTATTTTATTACACTTCCCTGTTTCTCTTTCCTTTCCCCCGTTTATTATCTGTTGCATTCTGTCGCCACTGAAGATTAGCGCTAAAAATTCCCCTCCAATCACCGTTCAGCTGAGCCGAGGGATACGCACCCAAACCCAAGCCAGAAAAGCTGCTTAATAGCTGTGCAGTTTCTCAGCCAGCCTGCTCTGAAGTTGTAAGCCACATTACACCTGCGTGCGGCAATCTCCGAGCTTCCTGTCTTCCACTTCAGTGACGGCCCCACTCTTATACCTGGGCAAATCTTCATCAAAACGGTGCATCACGGGGAATACAAAGAGAGCGAGGCATAAAATCAATGAGAGGTTTGAGGATGGTCATTACACACTACTACCACACAGGGCTAGCTTTGACCACTGGTCAGAGAAAAAGAGGCTGGACAAAGTGGAAGTAAGCCATCATGGTTCAAACTCAATTTGTTGTTAGGCTAAGATTGATTTTTTTTTCTCCATTTTTTCCCCAATTTTTTTTTAACTCCCAGAACAAAATAGTGATCAATGACCTAGTGCTGTTGGCATTTTTCCCCCCTCCTCCAGTGCATGGTTGGAGGGGGATTTCAAATGGAAGATCAGGTGGACATCAGCCAGTAGGAATGTTTAGCCAGCCTGCCCACAAACAGGGGTCAGACAGGGCCAGACATCACATAAATCAATCTGACAGATGCACTCAGGCCTACATGCGTATAGGCCTACCCGCAACCTGTGCCTCGCGCCCACTGTGCTGCTGGCAATGATACTATTTTGATGCATGGTTCAAGGGTGAATTTGGATAGGGTCAGCTGACTCCATTCCAGGGTCTGGTTGGACGGTTTTGAGTGCCTTCTGGTTCTATGGCTGTAATGCCAGTGTTGTCATTCTTAAGGCCTGACTTTGGCAACTTTGAAAGATACTGTTGTGCAATATCATTTACATTATACAGTGCAGCGTAGCAGTCGTGGAGCAGCCATGTATTTAGAAAAAAAAAAACTGCCTATTTCATCAGATCATTTTTCAAAGAGCATTCAAATAACATACACCACAGGACATTAATCGGAATAATTTTAACTTTCAACTGCTTTTAAAAGCCTGTTTTCTTTAAGTATATGCATTTGTGGTACTTAATCATTTAGGAAGATTTAGAGAGGTTCCAATGTACACCTACTTATCTAGCATGCAAAGAACTGAAGACAGAGAGTAACAGAGCATTGTCATGAGGTAGGCTAATAAACGAGCAATGTGCTCTTATTGGATTTCCCTCCATCTTGACTTTGCAAACTCTCAGAGCATTATTTTTACAACACAAGAAAAATGTTACTCAGAAAAAAGTTGAGTCATCATGGAATGCAGACTATACCCAAGTAAAACTCTTGTGCTCATTTTGGGGAAGGCAGTGCAAGTGCACTCAAACATATTGAGGGACTGACCTCCTCTACAGTTCAAATCAGTGACGAAAGGGTATTCTCATTCTCATTACTCCTGCACCAGTGAATAAAACACCAAAATTGATTCTGGCATGCTTTATTCTCGATTTTGTAGTTACCAACTACATTTTCATTCTCACAGAGACTTTAAATTTACTTCAGTCTAACCATATGAGCCAAGAACATTGTAAATCTAATAAATATGTATTTGCGTCATTACACCATACACAGCATAACTACTAAGCCTTTTGGCTTTATTTGAGTTGAATTTGATCATGCCAAAATCAAGCTTTCAATTTTTCTCATTTTAGTGAGCACTGAGCACTGGATTTGACTGTTAGATTACATACACACTTCTCATTTAAAGGTCAGTGGGGTCTAAATCTATATGGACACTGTTTCTCATTTTTGGCAAGAGAGACTTTTTTCCTTATTTAAATGCACATTATTTCAAATATCTGGCTTGATTAGTGTTATGACTGTTTCGTGCAGCTGAGTGTCAAAATCATTATATTGAGCTCCTTTTCTTAATATAAGTGGGCTCACTTAGTATAGTTGCACATCAGACTGCATCGCTAAAATATCACCAGTGGGTAGCATGTTTCATTTACCCATCTAGATCGCCCCTGCCTGATGGCTGTCGATGTGGACTGTCCTCATTTCATGAAACAGATGTTTATCTTGTGCCACATCAGCCAGACAAAATGTAAAGTTAATCTTGAGCTAACTGATTATAAGAATATGCTTACAGGGTATGAACAGTGTATTAGCTGGAAAAAAGCTTGTATGTCACCAGCCCCCTTTTCACTGCCCTTCCTCTTCTGCTGGTTGCAATACCCAAATTTATGGAACTAATACACTTTGAAATAATACTCAACTTATTTGCATAAAATAAGGTGAAGCCCCACCCACTCTAATCACAAACACACACATACAGAAAGAGAGAGAGAGAGAGAGAGAGAGAGAGATAGATCCTCATGCGCTTTGCAATTGAATAGTTACAAGTGGTTTATAATTGGCTTTTTGGCTTTTAATAGTCCGAGCATAAAGATGATTTACTTGTTTTCCCTAGACCGATGAGTAACAGGTATTTGGTTAAGGATTGATAATAAGGTCAGCTGATGGACCTTATTTAATATCAGATAATGCACTAATGGCAACCTTTACATGTGGCTTATTGGTACTATGTTTCAATTAAATAAGCAGAAAACATCCTTGCAATGGGAGGTTGCGAGTTTAATATTATCAATATTTAAACAAGCACGCTAACAGTACTTTGGCACTTTTGGAACATACATCCTGGTGAGTCTATCACAACACGGTTGCTACTAAAAGATTGCATTCCTGGAACAGAGGTTTTTTTTTTATTGCTCAATTGCTCGATGCCACAATGTAGGAGAAAATTGAACTGATTTTTGTTGTTTTATCACAAATTTTCTTTGATACTATTTGTGGCATGAGGAGGGCCTCCTAACTGAGCTGCAGCCATGGATTTCATCAAGAGGTTTTAATACTTGGCCTGTGATATCCCTGCCTTCATGCACTCTTTGGCAGACACCGAATGGCTTCTTCCAACTGTTCTGAGCTGCAGTGTTTGTTGATTTAAACAAGGGAATAGTCAAATGTTTAAACAGACTTCCAGTAGAACAAAGCACAATTCATTGGTTTAAAGAACAGATATTGGGAAAGAAGGAATTATTTCAGTTTTCCTGGGAGAAAAAATAATGGAATGGGTTGAAATGAAAAAACATCAAACACCAAAGAGCATGTAATGCCCAATTAAATGTGTTCTGCTAATTAGAATATTTCACCTTAGGTGCCAGCTTTCCTAAAAATGCTGAGGAATTTATAAAGTGTTCTTTGGCTTCTTGCAACAGTCTCTAATACCAGGATTGAACCTGAAGTAGCTAATTGTCTTATTGCACAGTAGTAATACCCCGACAATGAACATATAACCTGCAAGTTTGTACTAAATGTATACATAAAAAAGTAATAGTTCGCACTATCTGCGTAAATAAATATTAATACATGTGAGTATATGTCCACTACGGATGGTGACATTCTCCCCAGAAGTCAATTTAAGAGGTTTGGTACTTTTCTGTGTATAAGACCTGGGGTGATTAGGTAATGCTCTTAATGTAATATCTGTTTAAAAGCCATTTGGGGATGAAAGTCAGGTCAACCAGACAGCTAACTGCATCAAAATGTTGGCTAAATAAATACAAAAATCATTCTAACACAACTTGAAAATCAATGGCAGGTACAACCTGTAGTACCATCACAGTTACCCCTCTGCAATATAAAAACCCCTCAGCTTGTGATGTAATGCTAAAAATGTACTGTAGGTTTTTGAAAGTTAATAAAATAGTGTGCACTTATGATTTCATTACATCTTTCAAACTTGATGTGGAAAAATTGTGTTTATTGGCTTATTCAAAACATTTATGGTGAATTATGTTTTTTTTTAGCAAATGCAAACATATTGTTATAACATTGTTACATTGTAGCAAACTTACAAAACATCACTGCAACACTGCTAAAATGCAAGCTGCCATGCAAAATTAAAGAAGTGGATTATATAAACCTGCCCTTGCTCTCTATATTAGGCAATTTGTGTTATTGGTTGTTACTCCAAATAGAGGTTCAAAGATTAAATACTGCAAAGATACACTCTCCCAGGGTCCCCAGACAGGCAAATATCATTGTGGCAAACACGCCTGCCACAGGCCACCGAAGTGGCTTTCCTTGGGGCCCTCCAGCACAGAGACACAGGGAGATGATGTTCCAACAGTCCAGCTTTATTTGCGAGGGTTTGGCGAGATGGTAACAGCCAAATGAGCAGATGTAAAAACCCTGTCATGACAGAGAGCTCCTGGTGTGGGTGGGGATGGCAGATTTAACCTGTGCGCAGTGATTACCTCACTACGCACAGGTGCAGCCACTCCTGTTCCTGGGTCCAATTAGCCTGGCCAATTATCTAATTCTTCACCAATTATCCAATTGGCCAGGTCTAATTAGCTTGACCCAGGGCAGGTGTGGCTGCTTAAACCAGCCATCCCCACACCACATACCCCCAACGCCAAACTGAGGCCAGGGAGAACCACTGGCCGAAGCCTACACCCCCCCCACCCCCACCCCCACACTCCCAAGAAAGCAAAAGACAAACAAAAACAAAAACACTCCAAACACGGTAAAAAAAAAAAATAATTAAAAAAAAATCAGGGTGGGTGGCCCCGGAACAGTCCAGCACATGCTGTGACCCTCCTTCGGACGACAAAGGCAGCCCTTCTTTCTCCTCCCTCCCGGAGCACGGGAAGTCCTGGGCTGCTCTGCTGGCTGGTGGGGGCGTCACCGGCTTGGGCTGTTCCAGGGGCTGTGGTGGGGTGGCTGGGCTGGTGGGCTGGTGGACTGGCCTTGTGGTGCTGGGGACCAGGAACCCTCGTGGCTGTGGTGGCCGCCAGTCGGCTCTGCTGGCGGGCGGCTGCAGGCTTATCCCCTCATGGGCTCCGGGCAAACCAACCAGGCCAAAACAAGGAACTAAAAACAACCAAATGGACGAGAAAGGAAGCAAAACGGCGCGGCCACCGCTCGTGCGCCGCCCGTGGCTGACCCGCCTTCCCGGCCAAGTCCAGCTCACGGCGCGACCACCTCTCGTGCACCGCCCGTCGCTGACCTGCCTTCTCGGCCAGGTGCAGCTCCTCAGCGTCCCAGCTGAGGATTGCCTCCTTCCCCCCTGGTCATCTTCCGCTCCCCATTTTTGGCCCGGAGGATCCGCCCGAAGCCCTGTCGGAACACCTCAGCCGCCCCTCCTCCAGTGTGCTTCCTGGCTGGCCCTCCTGTGCCTCTTTGCTGTGCCGGAGGAGCCCCACGTTGGGCGCCACTGTGGCAAACACGCCTGCCACAGGCCACCGAAGTGGCTTTCCTTGGGGCCCTCCAGCACAGAGACACAGGGAGATGATGTTCCAACAGTCCAGCTTTATTTGCGAGGGTTTGGCGAGATGGTAACAGCCAAATGAGCAGATGTAAAAACCCTGTCATGACAGAGAGCTCCTGGTGTGGGTGGGGATGGCAGATTTAACCTGTGCGCAGTGATTACCTCACTACGCACAGGTGCAGCCACTCCTGTTCCTGGGTCCAATTAGCCTGGCCAATTATCTAATTCTTCACCAATTATCCAATTGGCCAGGTCTAATTAGCTTGACCCAGGGCAGGTGTGGCTGCTTAAACCAGCCATCCCCACACCACAATCATGTCTGAAGCTGTCCAGGAGCGATGAAGAGAAGAACTTATGCAGTAAACACAGTGGCGTCGTCACACAGCAAAGTAGCATGCTGGATGCTTGGCTTTATGTGAAAACTGCTAAATTTAACCATTTGGCTGGAAACTGAGTAGGTTTCCATTGGAGGATTCATCGTCAAGTTCAGAAGCATTTGCAAACAGGATCTGGCTTTAAGCTCTGCAGCTGGACAAATAAAGTAAATTAATTACCACTCTGATTTCTCTTTCAGATAGAGTCATATGAAGCTGATAGCCATTAGTCAATTAGATTGTTAATCCTGCCACACAATTGCACCATTTTGGCTTTCCAAGGTGCAGTAATTCTTTGTATTCTCTTTCTAGAATTCTTCAATTAGTTTTTTTTTTTTCCTATTGGTAACATGACTTTTTTCTCCTAATAATTGTTATATCAAGGGCTAAATGAAACACATTAAACTGTGATAAAAAGCACTTTGCTTGTCATAGCTTTGCAATGTTGTTTGGACCTTGCCAGTACCCCAAACATAACTGCCATCCAAATATGGTACAGCCATCATCATTTCAAAACAAATTTCTCATTTACATAGAAAGGCAAGGAACCGGAAAGTGTTTGTTTTAATCACTGAATTCACTCAACAGACTCACAAACGTTTTTTTTAATGAATAAAGATCAAATGTATAATGAAGAAAGACAGAAACAAAAAGCAAATAATACAGTGTATTCAATTTTGTGCAAAATGCTTGTACTTCAGGAAAAACCTAATGTGTTAGCAATATAGATACCAGACAGAGCTTCATGATACCTGTTCCTTATGACTTCGCAACTTATTCTGAAATGCAGTGAAATTACCAAATTATGGTAATTATATTTTTAGTCCATGCTATATTATATAGGTTTTATTTATACCCTAAATATAGAGGTAGTGTCATATTATGTGACAATTCTTAAGGGTCTTTTATTAATTTCCAAAGTAATCATCTTATTTAAGTTTTCATTACAGCTTTTGAGATTTTTTAAATACAATTCATTATGTACCACTAATCTCTAAAGAGGATGAAATGACTTAATTTCTTACAATTCACTTCTCAGCAAAGGCCTTTGAAATATACCCTTGCCAAATTAATATACTTTGTTCATTTTTCCCTAAAATCTTACTTTATCAAAGTTGTTGGGACGCCTGGGATAACCATAGAAAAGGGGGGAAAGAATTCCGGGGAAAATTAGCTAATTATATTTAAGTGTAAAGAAATTTTTTATGATTTATGATTAAAAGTCAATCCTAATTTCTATTTGGAGACCCAAGCAGTAGTTTTACTGGTAGTGCTATCGGTGAGGAGGCTCAATGCACTAGATTTTTTAAATAAAAATAACTGATATACTCACTTCTGTCCCTCAGTAGAGCACTGTCACTGCTTGTGAATTCATTCACATCAAGTCGGTTAAACCTCAGTTAAACATCAGCATCATATCTGATATTCTTTTCCAGAACTGGTTTCCTATTATCATATGCAGGAAGCTATATTTGAATTTGGATCTGCACAAAAAAGCAAAAATATGACTGATGAAATAAATGCTTTAGTCTGGTCTCTCATTGCTCATATTATTATATTTTCATTCAGTTCTACACAAAGAATGGATACATGTCCAACACAGGAGCACATGCATGGGCATGCATGTATATACACACCCACATGCGTAAGCATGCATGCATACATGTGCAGCCCCGGAGGTTTCAAGCATGCATCCCTGACTTTGGAAACTCAGCATGACGTTTACCCGTGGGCATTTGAATCCATGACACTGACCTTACTCTGGCCTCTGTGCGAGCGTGCCCATACCATTAGCGCAGTAGAAAGGCTTTTAAATGAAATCTAATCTTGTCTGCATCTGATCTGTCCACTGCACTGCGGTGGGACCTGGCCTGGATTAGCAACAAACATCCCCCACCATAGTATCTTTTTCTTCGCCGTTCAATATTCCCTGGCTGCAGAGCCCATTTCTGTAATACAGTCCTTGCAACAGGTACCCCTGGCAGCTGTAATTTCACTCAACACTGCTGCCCTCTAACCTAAGGAGTACAATCCTTTATTGTTCAACTGTATTAGTTCAGTCACCGGGACTTCACACTAGAGTCAAGGCTTTTGAAATCATATGTTGAATTCAGTTCTGTTATAGGAACCACAGGTGTACTGTAAATGTTTTGGTTCGATAAATGTGTCTATAATGGTTATTACTGAATTGGAAATACAGGAATAGCAGTTTAGACAGGGTTTACATGTATGGATATTAAGATACAGCTCTCCCAGATCATACTTTTCAGGTGTTTACCTTTCTGCACATAAACTAATAAAAAATTGTCCTAATCACTTACATCGGATTCATAAAATATTTCCTCTGTAATGCAAATTGTGATGATGTTTCCTTTACATCTGTTATGATAAACAAAACTTTTACAACAATCAAGAGTTTGATTCCTTTATTCTTCAAATGTATGATAATTAAATGCACAAGTACATGATATAATGTATGTGACTGATCACATATGCATTCATTGCTTTCAAATATATACAAAACTTATTACATTACTAATTTCAAAAGAACTACTCCAACCATTAAAATGCAATTTACATAATAACAATCCAAATCAAGTAATCACTTCAGAATTTCTAATTTTCCATACCTCCCATGACACTGAATATTTAATTCTATTTGTGATTTATGCATTGTTCAATATTCAAATATACAACAGAGATATGGGAGGACTTGCTGAATATGTAGATGACATCAATGCCAAACAAACCCATAATTCCTTCAGGGAAGAAGCCAGAGCTGGCTGACCTGTTCCCATTCATTTTATTTTTATGACTCTCATGAAGTCTGTAAAAATCTCTCGTGCCAATTTTATTCATCTTTCGAGATGGTAACGCTGAAGGTAAATGTTATGGCAAAGTCCCTCACCTAATGCTAATTCGGTCATTCGCCTCTTATTTCGGGTGCAATAACAGATGTTAAATGTCTGCTGCCATTATGGTTTTTTCTGCAGTCTCTGGCCTATTTTAGTTGAGGTTAAAAAAAAAAAAAAAGAGCGCTTCTCAAATACAACTTTGAGAAGAGCATTTCATTCTGCAGCTAATTAAAATGTAATATTCTTGTGGGATCGATTGGCAGCCACCAGAATCAATGGAAAGAGAGCAGTTGAGTGACACCAGAACGGATCTGTCTGACAGGATGTAGGAGGTCATCTCACGCGAGGAAAAGAGGCCCCCTTGTTTAACCACACGCCGGACAGGGAAAAAACGTGAGTACACCCCAGGCAATTCTGCTCTCCGGCATGAGAGGGAAGGACAAACTGGATCTTGTATCCTGATTTCCTCCTAACATGTGTACGCGGGATGTGCAGCATTCGATTTCTGCTGGCCCTGGTGTGGAAAAGGGCCCAGGACGTAAATCAAGTGAATTTATGTACTTGGTGAAAACAACCTGCATACAGTAACACAAGCTTATTTCTTCATATCATCCTGCTTATTTTTGCTCCGTATGGGTGATACAAAGGTAGTTGTTAATGTCACAAAATCATTCCAAATGGTTATACACTATTATGCAGTGAAACATATGGGACTCTGCTCATAGGGTCGTAAGGAAGACAGGGTCTATTTCCCCAAAGTGGAACCTTGTTTTTAGTGTATTCCCAGGCCTTATTGCTCCGCCTGCCACCTCCTTGACCTGCACCCGTGAAATTCCAATGTTCAAAGCCCCCTCATTTATAAACCATTACTCAGTTCTGCTCAGATGGACCACATCCATATATTCTTAAAGGGACGGTTTAATTTAATCATTAGGTTAACAAGCTCCCTACTTTCCAAATGATGATCCGCTGAATTCTGGGGATTTGTTCTGGAAGGTGAACCCATAACTGGCTGGGCACAAAAGGCAAGAGCAGCCGCTTGCTGATTCGAACTGGGATGGAATAATCACGAAAATTGCTTTGCATATTTAATCACTGTGAAGAGAGCAAGAAAAACACTCACTGTCTCACTCACACACACACACACACACACACATGCACGCACACGCATATACACGCACATAAACACACACACACACGCACGCACACATTCACAAGTGCACACACACACACGCACACATGCACGCACACACACACACACAGACATAAACAGACGCACACACACACACACGCACGTGCACGCACACACTCACAAGTGCACACACACACACATTCACACACATGCTTTTCCCCTTTTTTCAAGAGTCTAATGTTTGACAAGGAAGAGGTACTCTCATACCAGCAAGCCAATTGGACTGTTTTGAAAAGGTTAACAGTGTTTTAGGGAGGGGAAATATCAGTGTCAGCCCAAATTAAAAAAGCACAAGTGAGTGTTCGCAGTGGTCTCTGGAATACATTTTCCAGCACCAATGCTGGCTAATGTATTCAGTTTAAGGAGGCACTGGAATCAAATGCTTAATTGTGTTTATTTTATTCAATTTCTTCACCATCCTGTTATAGGAATTAATAGTGTTGTTTCTGTGTAATCTTTCTGAATGTTGTGATATGAATTAACATTTTCCTGCTTTTTTAAAGCCCATCTGTGGTACATGTGTGACCTGCAATGAAATGTATGTATGTTGAATTAATTAATTAGAATAACTTAAGAAGCAATTACGCCAGTGTTTGTTTGTCTCAAGGGCGCTCCAGTGTGCTTCATTAGAGGTGTGGTTCGTGAGAGTGCGAGGGTAACTGAAGGGTCTCTCCTCCATGTCCGCTCCGGTCCTTCAGTGGTACTTTGGCACGAGTTCAGAAGGCTACGGGTCTCAGTGACCGGGAGACCCTCTGGAATGACCAGACCATGGTACCTGCTGTAAAGCTGTGGTTCAGCACGGAATCCTTTTGTCAAAATGGGACATGAATTACAGAAGCATCAACAAATACACAAATCTTGCAAAGTGGGACCCACCTGCTGTACACCCCACTTCACAGAAATAGAATCCAGCCCAGAAGCTGAAGAGATGTGTGTATTGTAGATATAAAGGGTAGCAATGGTCGGGATGGGAAAGACAGCATAGCCTACCACCAGTTGCCTATACAGCACTGTCATTCTCTGTTCTACTTTCAAGGATATCTGTCCACTGCTGAAGTTAATCGCAAGTATAGTCCGGGGGCAAAGAAACTTACGGGGAAGCGTGTTTGGTTATTTCTTCAGTCGCCATGCAGCTGAACAAACAATGGCACATTTTAATGTGGTACCTTGCTTCCCATGCATATTCATGAGGCCTACTCTTGGCAGTGACATGGGTACAGCGGGACGAGGCGTGCTTGTCGGAGTGTGTCACGTTTCCAGACCAGCGAATTTTTTTGATTAAAGTCCCTTATCCGTTTTATCATGCATATCCTCTCTCTGATTAAAGTGATCTGAGGCTGACACTCACAATGTCAGAGTGAACTGAGAAGCCCTCCTTCGGAGCATGCCTGGAATTCCTAATCCCCGCCAATGCGTTCGTCTGCTCGTACGTATAGCCCCAGCCTTATAGAACTGTTTTAATTGCTCTTTTAATTGTTTAATATTGGGAAGTAGTCTGCATCTTCCTTGAAGGCCAAGCAAATATGATTCTATAGTGCAACGGAAAAATATAAACAAAACAACCAAGCCTGGGGGTATTAATTATATTGAAATCATAACATTTAAAAGAGCTTGAGTGTAGAGGATAAAATCTACATAAAACAATTGCTTTCTCCCCCTATGAGCAGCTCTCTCATTTTCCAATAACATCTTTGAATCCATAGGTTTTTACATGCTCTTTTTGTCTTACCCTATTCTCAGTTATTTTTAGAGTCATTTCATACTGTTTAATACAAAGACCAAAATTCTATTTAAATCAACGAGAGCGGGAAAAAAAATCTAAAAAAGTAGGGAAATCAAATTAGAGTACCGCAACACTTTTTAATTGATAAAACTTCCTATGTGTTAAGAAAATGCTGTGAACTGCTTTGCTGAATGATACAGTAGGACACTACATGGCTTAGTGTCAGATGTATGCAGGTCATTAGAGTCTACGAAGTGGGTTGATGAGGAGGCTCCACTGTGCTACAATAAAAGCTATTATCTCAAACATTAGCACAATCTATTTCTCCTCTCCACCCAGACTACAAACAGTAAGGCAATAAACCTTGTTTATGGAGAAAGCCAGTAATCAAACCAGTGGCAATCAGAATTTGAACTCCGCTTTACCACTTTGGGTCCTACAGTGACACTTTCTTTGACCTCTTTCGCAATTCAACTTCCATTGGCCATTGGTCAAGATTGCCATGAAGCACACTGGTCAGTCGAATTGAACATTATCTTTACAGTATGCACACATCATGATAAACCTAATCTGAAACAGGGTACGGACATTAATAAATGTATGCGTGTAAATGAGTAATGGTGATTCTATAGACATGCAATGTGAACGAGCCATCTGTCAAAATGTTTTTGGCAAAGCGTATACAGTTTTCTGTTGCCATGCTAGGATCATTTTCAAAAAGCTGCCAACGTGACAACAGCCTGGTGACATTGGTGGTGACCAGGGCAACGTTCGAGCCACAGCTGCGGATGCCACATTGCGGTCGCTCACATCCTCCGAGCTGATAAATCTCACTGTTTATTATTCATTTATATGAATGCATTACATAGGGAACTAGATAAATGTGACTTCTTTCAAATAACCAATGGGTACTGTAAAGCTAATTAGAGAGCATGGAGCCATCCTTGGCTGTGAATATACATGAAATTATCATGTTGACTGGGCTGTTATGAGCCCAGAGCGGGAAAATATTAAACTTTTTATGTAAAATCAATCATTTTGTATCAGGATATGTGTCTCATTATTAGAAATGTGTCGGACTTTAATAAGATATATATAGGGCTGCGAAAAGACATTTTGGTCAGGTGCTCAAAGAGATAAAAAGGGCACACAAGTCTAGAAAAACTGTTTTAAGACACACAGTTTTGTACAAAATATATTTTTGTACAAAATATATTTTGTCAAATTGAATGAAAATGAATAACAGCAACAATAATAATGCAAATGTTCTGTGTTGGGCCAAAACGTCAGGTGCCCGGAGTCACCCCCTGTGGACCAGCCTGTGTGTTTGTGTGCATGTGAGTGCATGTGTATACATATGCAATATAGCATTTTACACAAACACACACACACATATATATATATATATATGGTGTTAACTGCTATGAGTAATGGTTAACAAGTTTTGATTGGGGGTATCCATATATTTGTATTTAACATTCCTATACAAGATGTCTAATGGAGGGTAAAGATCCAAGAGTAGAGTGGAATAAGTGCCTCGACTAAAGACTGAGTATGTAATGTGCTGTGAGTCACTGATTGGGTGTCATTCTCATTGAAATTTTGTTCTAATGAAACAGCTGGGCTAGACACAGTTGAAACTATCCAATCAGAAATTTTAATTAATGGAATTAGGAAATTGCTGCAGTTTGGCTCCATTTAGGGATTATATGACTTTTAAATTTGAAGAGCTAAAAACTTATCTGACCTTCACTTGGTTTTTTCCACAACTGCTTTGCATAGATGAATTGATGCCACAAGTGAAAGTAATATTTTAAAGCACTTGTAGCTGCTTTCACGGCAATACAATGGTAAACCTTATCTAAAACAACTTTTCCAAAATCCATTGCCATTAAGCAAAACATGCAATCTATCATGGTGAACACAATGAATCTCAACAATAGAGGAAAATCCAAAGGTTTGCTTTTCTGCCTTTGATAAAGGATAACTGTGAACAACTGATTTTTATTTGATATTTGTGTTTGTGTGTTCTCTTACCAGCATGAAAACATGATGAATTCAAAAACCTTTTATTGCTTGAATTGTTATATTTTCAGCACACTTATTTTTTTCCGTAAAAGCTGACGTTAAAGCGATAACAAAAACAAAGAGCTTGAGACTGGAGAACAGGTTCCTAATGTAAATGAAGAACAAGTGCGCTGCATAGTAACAGCAAAAATGACAAATAATATAATATTTTAATAACTTGTAAAATAACAGAAATGAAATCCACAAAAGGGGCCTGCATCCAAAACCGGGGAAAAAGGATCTTGAGTCAGTAGTTGTCAGCCTATGATCAAATGGTACAGACGGGAGGCAACTACAGAGTGCTTGCTGGCAAAGAAATATAAAGTCCAGATTTAATTCTGATACCAAGAAATAGAATTTCAAAGCTGGATGTCTTATCGTTGGCATGTCCCTTTGCAGGACTGATTTCCCTAGCAAAAGCCTGTCACCACCATTATGTCGTACATGGAACCAATTTACTGCAACAGCTAAACAGGGTTACTAGAGCTCTTGTACCCCTAAATGTTTGAAGTTATCAAAAGGGAAAAAATAGCATTTTGAATGTTTGGGGAATGGAAGACTGTAATTGAAAAGTATCAATCAAAAACAAGGCAAGGGCCAGGAGGGGAAGCTATTATGTTAACCCACTCCTGATGCTGCACAGCCAAAATGCATTCCTTTGTATTAGTAATGCACTCATGCTCCCCAGTCCTAAGCCTTAAGCCAGGGTTCTGCAAATGTATCTCTGGACCAGGTTTTGGGATTATCAAATGGAGCATACAGTCATTACAGGACTGTTTTGTGATGGTATCTGGAGAAGGAGATAAATGTTTACTGGTCAGGTGTTTGCAATTTCTATACATGAGAAATGAAGATCTTTTGGTACAGTTCCTCTCATTCTCTTTTTTATTTTTTTATTTTCACCATCCTCTTTCTGGTCCTTGCACAGCTCACTCACTGTATTACAATTCATCTTTCATAACTTCACTGTACAGGGTCAACCTTTCATAAAGCAACCGTATACAAACATTCATGGGAATATTTCTGCAAAGGAAATCTTAAAAGTCCCATACTGACATGTTGCATCTGATACTTGTGATAATTATGCTGTGGGTGTGATTATGTGGGTGTGATTAAGACACATTACTGTACAGGGCAGCTGATTTACATCAAGTCCACAACTCTTTATATACGAAGCTGTGCATCAGTTGTACTATGCCATGCACAACATGCAGTATTTAATCTAAATATTCCCTCTTTTTGAATCGTCAACATAATGGCTTTGGGAAATTATATACTAAAAGACCTGGAATCGCAACCTCCATCTAACAGGTGCATGTAAAGCCAAAGACATTATACAAATACGGACATTAGGATATTAGGATATTCAGTCGCTGTGCTAGCTGAGCTGTTTTGAATACCCCACCCTAGGCCACAGACATATTCAAGTATCCTTTTAAGGGTCAGTGTTTTATTTCCTCTGTTCATGCAATGAGGGTATTGTGCAGCTCCTGAAATCCTCTCATGTTCCAACCTTTTATCTGATTTTTCCATGGTCTTAGAATAAATTCAGCAATGCATTAGCATGTAAAGAGTGGAAATGACATACAGCCATTGGTTTGAGAAAATAGCCCTTAGTTAGGAATGCCCTTATACCAAGGTCAAACAACTGGTCCAGAATTATGTATTCCCTCTCTCTGACACAAACTGTGGGTTTCCATATATTAAAATAAATTGTTTTACAAGTTTTTTTTTCTTTTTCTTATCTTCTGGAAATGAGCCACCACTGAGCTGGGAGACAACTGTTAAGCCACATTCCTTAATACTATGGTGCATATGAAAAGCCTTCCTCTAAATCTCATATTTCTATATTTGAACTGACATTTACAAAGAAAAAAAAATCGACTTAACTTTTACATATAACACAACAGCCTTCCTGTTTTTGCAAATATATTCAAAGAAATTCATTTTTCTTCTCATTTAATCTGTATGCTTGTTTTTCCAAATGTTTTGTTGTTTGTTATTAACAAAGTGTAATGCCATCGGAGCTTGCTGGTAGGTTATAGTTCAAACAGCAAGGACAAACTTGCCATTGAACATTGCAGCTAAACATCTGCTTCACCAAAGTCCTTAGAGGTCTGGCTAAATCAGAGAGCTTATATTTAGCTGTAATAATACTTCTTCTTCAACTTGAACAAATTCTTAGAAAAAACAAGAACTATGAAGGAGTGTGTATTGGCTGTTTATTTGTAGGTAAAATAGGTAGCAGCTGAATTTTCTGAGAAATGCCACCTATGACGTTTACACACTATAAAACAGTCTTCACGTAAGATACACAGTACGGTAAAACAAACTATACCTTTTCCATGACTAGTATTTGCAATGTAATATGTGAATTATAATCAGCAGCACAGGCAGTGTTATAGCAAATACGGGATCACTAAATGTCAACACGTCGCCTTGTTTCCTAATTGGTCAAATCAAAAGGTCCGGCCCATGCAAACACCACATTCGTCTTCCTCTCGATCAATCAATATTCGCCCTCCTCTGTCTGAGTGGCCTGTCCATCCGCGCCGCTGTCCATCCATTTATCCATCTTTCCCTTTAGGCATATCTATCTGTCTTTCCGTTCAACGCCCAGGCCGTCTCATAGCAGCCCCATTTCCCCCTCTCACACAAAAAAAAAAAAAAAACAGCACCAGCAAGGTTTTTAATTCAAATTTCATTTCCAACCGCTCCGGCCTGTAAGCTCACTCAGCAGCCACTGGAGTCTAAAGTGACTCTGGGGAGCCCTCTCACAGTTCTATATGCAAATATCTGTGCACCTGGGCAGTGGAGCGGGCCTGCTGAGAGGTTACTTATGCAAATCTGATTGACTGAGAGCATATTGCTGGAGAACACACGCGGGCCTGAGACACCGGCAGTTATATTTCACAGGGCAGCCCGCGTTCCCGCAGAAAGGAGTGGCGAGGGGGGGAAGAGGGGGAGAGGGGGATAGAGAGAGAGAGAGAGAGAGGGGGGAGAGAGAGAAAGGGGGGGAGAGAGAGAGAGAGAGAGAGAGAGAGAGAGAGACAGAGAGAGACAGAGACAGAGAGAGAGAGAGAGAGAGAGAGAGAGAGAGAAACGCAAGCCATTTTAAATGCCAGCAGGTTTGATGAACATCCTCGTCCCTGTTTCGGCTCGTATTCCCACCACGCCCTGCTTGCTTTTACAGCGCCCGGGCAGAGGAAGTATAAATGACACGGACTCAGTAATTTTCTATGCACACTTTGTAATGGGTTGAAATCTCAATATGTCCAACGCCTTACCTTCCTTTGAATGTGGCATTAACCCTCTGATTAAGCAGTAAAGGCTGGCTGGAGCTCAATCACCAAACTGATGTTGAGGCTGAATGTAGATAAATGATGGAAAAAAAGGTCTAGCTAGAGCCCCCACAGATTTAGCCCGCTGTACAAGAATTTAAATTTGCAAATAAATGTGGTATGCTTCCACATTATTTATGAATTTAGGCATACTGTTTGCCTTGGAAATCTGGCACTCACAAACCCATGCACCAGAAGCCGTAAACGTCAGCAGAGACTGCTTTGGTGAATAACACGCAGTTAAAGCCATTTTGCGAGTACACGTTTGCAGAGGAATTAAGCTATTACTCCTCTTTTGCAGGCCGTCATTGAGTATGAGTGGGCGCGTTGGACTCAGAAGGATGCGGTAAGCAGGAAACATCAAAACCCGCCATAGTCTGCCTTTCCACGATTATATCGCCGTATATGTTGACAGTGTGACTGAATCCATGGTGCACCATTTACATAATCAGCACTAAAATAGAGCCAGGCACCTGCAAAGTGTTTTTGTGTCGTATTTAACATGCTCGTTTCCATACTCGTTTCCCCTTCTCGTAATCCCTGACGGTTTCCAATTACACTTTTACATTTCCTACATTCACCGTTCACGATAACCCCCCCACCCCACCGCCACCACCACCCCCACCCATTTAATGTTGTAACAATTTTTATATCCATGAACAATGTCTTTAATAAATTATGTTATTACCATAACCTATTTAATGTCACCCTTTATTCACCCTACATAATGATGCAGAATGATCTGAGAAATATAATTTTTTTTTCCCCCAAGGAATATTTGTTTCAATCTTTTTTTTCACTGCATTAGACAAATATCTTACATTTAAGAACGTGATGTGCTATTGTTATCTTTATTAGCTGGCCAAATGTACATACAGTATATAAAATTCTCTTTAGTTAGCCTACCCTGCTAAATGAATCCTTGCTGTTTGTGAAATGAAGATAAAAATAAACATGGGAATGGGTCTACACACATTAGTAAACTTGCCTCGGTGTTATGTGATGGTTATCTTGTTGTCACATGGTTTTCAGTATCAGTTTTGGCTGAAAAAATTTCTGTAACAGATGTCAAGGCGTCATTCATGCAGACTGAAGTATATTTTGTTAAATTAATTGTTATCTGTGTTACAACGGATACCTGTCTCCAGTGTGCATGCTAAAATGTCACTTTAGTCTTAAATGTGTCATTTTAAGTGGTAAATTGTCACTGACAAGTTAATATAATAATAGAGTCAGCCTGTAAATAGCAAACATATAAACATTGCAACACATAATTCTGAAAAAATAAAAATGAAAACAGATATGGAATATAAAATATGCTATTTTTATTGTTCTTTATTATTATTATTATTATTATTAGTAGTAGTAGTAGTAGTAGTAGTGGTAGTAGTAGTAGTAATATTGATTTATTTATCGCTCCAAAAATTTGTTTGTAATATATTTTTCAGTACATCATTGGCACAATCCTGCTCAGCAAAACATAAATGTTGGGTGTTCAGAGGGAAACAAGATGGGGCTGTGCAGAGCTGCAAAAACAAAAGGAATTGAAGAGAAAAAATACATATTTTTCACAATGGCCTCACTAACAATAAAATATTCCCCTCATCTATTTATGCCTCATGCACTTATTATAGCCCAATTAAGGGAAGACAACGCTAGCCGTCTTAAGGTGTGTCAGAAATTGATTATCTCACCATGAGTAGACACCCCAATGTTCAAAGATTACTACTGTTAGCTGAATCAGACTGCCTATTCACACTGTCAAGGACTTTCAGACCTAAATTACTCTAATAAGTGATCATTTTCACACTTGTTTAGTTTTAAAGTGCTCATGAAAAACACAACAGCAATAGAAAAACGCGGGTAGGCATGTGGGGGGGAGGATTGAAGAGTATGTGTCCCTTCTGTTTAATAAGGGCACGTGTGTCATCTTCAGCAGTCATTTTTTCTGATGGTATTCCTGCTCAGATGAGCCCATGCAACATGGTGCTGCAATATCATTTGATGAGATTAGGAGATTTGTCCCTCACTGCAGTTTGACTTTACAATTGCCAGCAGCCTCTTAATGATGAGTGTGCCTGTAAGGCATAGTGCTATCTTCCTTTTGCACCCTCTCTCCTTGCCTACCCTCTCTCTTGCACCAACCCCTCCTGCTCACAGCCCTGCCCTCCCCAAAAAAATGGAACAGTGGCCATATGACTGTCAGAGAGTAGCCGAAGGGGTCACATATGTGGACCCTGGGAAAGGTCATCTTTAATCCCGCCCCATAATGCCCCACTGCATCCTTACCCAGACAGCTGAGCAACAAAAGGGTCTCTGGTTCAGTGACTGACAGAATTTCTAATTGTATCCACTCATTCATGACAATTTGATTAAAATATTACGCCAAAGTCTCGCCCCCTGTTTGTTTCGTTCCTCCAAATCTAATTTTGATTTAAAAAAGAGAGATTACCTCCACAAGCATGACTGAGGATGCTATTAACTTCTACTTAATCTTTATTACTGATGTGATTTTAACATATGTATAGCTTTCGTCTCGCTCCCATTGTTTTGCTCCTTTTTTCCAGAGTAATGTGGACTAAAATATGGAAGAAACCATTTACTGGAGTTTGATGCACTGTCACAGAGAACTGGGAATTCAAACAAAATATATGTCAGAGGAATTCATAATCAGTTTAATAATCGTGTGGCACAAACGTATTCTGTGATCATGTGCTTAAAAATGCTTAATGTCGCTTAAGTGAATTATGAATAAAATTAACTGAATGCATGTATATATATATATATATATATATATATATATATATATATATATATATAGAGAGAGAGAGAGAGAGAGAGCACTGTAGCACTGTACATAGCAGCAGGGTCTAGTTGCTTATGTGCGTTGGAAGAGGAGCACAACACTATACTTTTGTTGACATCAAAGATGGCACTAGTTATCAGTCAATTATATATTGCTTTCATGATGAACTTTTGCAGTTATCTTACCAGTACTTATTGGTGTTGTCTACTAGCTTTGTCAATTTACAATGTCTTCATTAACAAGCTAAGCGAACTAAGATACTGGTAACTAGATGGCTAGCACCAGCAGGCTGGTGGCAGCTAGCTAGCCTTTGCTTCATTTGGCAGATAGGCGAATTGTAATTTTACTTCTGGGTCAGAATATCACTGCAGGACAGTGCATGTACCACAATGTATAGCTCCTCTGGTGTGGTTAATAGCCCATGGCTATCCACCTGGGGCCAACACAGCACCCCTTGTTATTCAAGTAAACATAGCACAATCTTAAAATATAAACAAATCATTTATGTAAGATTTTGTAGCAGTGTACAACATTTCCATGTCACATACTCCTTAAAAGACTTGCTACATACACCACTAGGTTGGGGTGGATATTGAAAGTCCTGATGCCATGGGTCCCATTACATCAAACAAGTTATTACAAGTTCGGATGAAGGCATGGGTCCCATTATGTCAAACTACTACGGGGGCATATTGATGTGCATTTGAAGCATAATTTCCTAAGCTTGGACAGGCACTGAGACTGCAATCCACTTCCACCATGATTCTAATTCACCTCCACAGAAATGTTAGAATTTGATTTTAACCACTAGATCCTCTTCATATTAAATGTTAACCACCAGTGTAATAAATTAGATTTGGAGCACGTCCTCTGAATTTCTACTGTGATTTTAGTGAAATAAGGGTGTTCGTCCTTGTTTTAGGTCATCAATTCAATTAGTTCATTCACCTTTAAAATGACAATAAATCTGAAGAGATGCAACCTCTTCCTCCCTGCCAAAGCACCCCAGTTATTACCCAAGAACCCCTCCTAGCGTCTGCCCATCCTCAGAACAGGAAAAAAAAATCTATTGTAATATGATAGCAGTGAGGGTGGGGCTTTGGGGGGTGATGTGGGGAAGGGTTGGGGTGGGGGGGGGTCTCAGCACAGAGGATTTGAAAAAATACATGTATCATTCACCTGATTTGAATTGTAGCTCCCTTTTTGAACCTCTGCCAATTCATTTTGTACATTAAAAATTGGTCAGGGATGATAAGATTCCATTTTCATGGTTGGCAATGCAGAACTGGCGAAAGAATACAATTACAGACCCCAGAGTAAACTCTCCGAATGTCAACTTGATGTAAATGATCAAGAACCGACACACAAAAGAACAGGCTTCAACTTCCTTCAGTCTCTCTCTCCTCACAGGGGGACCCTTTAACCTTAGCAGTCATGCTCCTGCAGTGCCATTACAAGAGCCGGTTATGTACACTGGGAATCCAGGATCAGTTCAGTCTGAAAAAAGAATTACTGCTATCAAACATGGGTCATTTTCACCCCAGTATGTAGTGGCATGTAGAATACATCTGTTCGCTCTCTGAGGCAACAACAACAAGAGAAAAAAAACTTAAATGCAAATCTGTCTTTAAAACAACCCTTCGCCGTCAGCTTTCTGGAGCGACACGCATGAATATTCACGTGCGAGGATCTGAACCAGGGATAGGCTTCGCCACAAACAGATGTTCCTGACTTCATCCAGGTGTTTATGTTACATTCAGGGAAATATTTTTATAATGGAAACGATTTGTCTTTATAATGCACTAGCATATGAATTTACAACTTATCAGACCTTCGTAGAGGGAGCACACTATAGTACACAGGAGAATGAAAATCGCTTTCTTGCTATTTATCTTTCTTTTTTATTTAAAAGGTGCAATTGCCCAAGTATGTTTATATGTCTAAGTAGTATTTCTTGTTTTCACTGTAAAATCCTGTGCAGAACATTCCTCAACCACCATCACCCCAAGTCTAAAAACTAAACAGATTAAAAGCCCAAATAAACACAATACAACCACTACCTATCGACACAATGATGCTAAATCATAGCTGGATGCCTTATATTTAGCATGTTCTTATATGTACTGTATGAATATACAGGTGCACGCTCAGTGCATTTTGCAGGTTGCCTGCAGCAAGCAGAGCATGCAAATATCCCAATACATTTGAATTCAGATGTCATCCCCTTTTGACTCCGGGTGCCATTTTGTCGATGGCGAATGTGCCATCCGCTCTGTGTGCCCGGCGAGAGGGAGCAGCTGGATGGTTCGACACCTCGTAATTAAGGGCTGTGGCAGTGGCACACTATGAGGCATTATCAGTCTTTATCTCTCCCTCACCTCTTGCTCTGGCACTGCGGTCTCTTCCTTCCGAGGCACCCTTCTTATTGTTTTTCCTCCCGCCGCACACAAGGCAAAGTTTTTGATGAAGGTTTATGAAGGAAAGTGTTTATGATGAAGTCAATAAGCTCATGCATCATAATTTATTTATTTGTTTATGTTTTTATTTATATATTGTGAAGATACCAATATGTTAATGTGTGCTTTAGTCAGCTGATTTCCTTAAGACATATGAACATATATTTTTTATGCTTTCATGTATGTTTTTTTATAGTGTCCACATTCTTAATTTGTTTGTTTGTTTATTATATCTGTAATGCTTTCTTTCCAGAATTATTGAAGACCACTTCAATTCTTATTTCTATGCCTGATGTCACATTGTAGATATGGTGGTCACTCATAAACCGCATGATCGGTACCTTTACCAGTGTTGTACACAAAGTAATCCTTACAGCGCGTGGATTATCAATTGCTCTCCATTAAGCCTTCTAGCCATTGAATTATTTCTCCATGCAGGACTTAGATATGGACACAAGCAGAAATTAGCACGTTCATTTAAACTGAGATTGCTACGCTATTGTAACTTCACTGTAGACACAAAACGGTCAGGAGCATGACCTCCACAATAGACTCCTTCTTCTTCCCAAGAGGAGGTGACTGAGGAAGGAGTTTAATGCTGATGCCAGCTGGCATCAACTTTACGATGGGAAATTCTCCGGAAGTAATGCAGAAACTAGTTTTGTACTGACCAGCCTTCTGGGGTTTCAATAATAAGCTTTGAAATTCATACTCATATATACAAATTCAGTCCCTGATAAAATTTTCACGAAAGACCCGCATTACCATGTAATGCGCATGTCCAAGCCAGCTAAAGGGGGAGAGAGAAAATAAATAAACAAATAAATAAATAACTTGGTTAGCTAAATGCTGCAAAGACACGTTTCATAGGAAGCATGAGGAGGGTCTTTCAAAGCTGGGACTGAGAGAGGTACAAAATTGTAATTGGGAAGAAAACAGAGGACTATTAAGTAGTATAAGCGTACAGTAGCAGTACAAAAGGAAATTGGGTTGTTTAGGGAATCTCACATTTGTGACACAAGGTCAAGAGAGACCAGTATTTTGGCGTAAGAGTAGTACAATAGAAGCCTTGATGACATACTGGGCTCATCCCAATTGCTTATTTTATCTATCCTTCCTTCCTTTTCTTGCGTCCTTTCCTCGTATGGAAGGCAAAACGGGTCAAAAATGGCTAAAAACTAGTGATTACAGATAACAATTTCACATATTGTTGACCCATTTGGCCCTCCATAATAGGAAAGGGTAGAAGGAAAGAAAGCAAGGATAAAATAAGCGATTGGAATGAGCCCACTGTTTTGAACCACAATGTTGCCCTCCATGCTGCCTAAATGACTTTTGCAGACATGCTACATTATTTTGAATGAAGGTTTAAAAGTGTTTTTATTGTAGAGACCTTTAAGCAAACATTTTCCCTCATCAAAATAATATCTTCATTACAAAAAAATGGTCTTTTTGTTAATCATTTGAGACTTTTACTTCCACATTCTTATTAATTGCATGTGTATTAAAATTACTTGCAAAATGATACAAAACCATGATGTTCTTTTTTCAAAACTTTGTAATGAATAACAGTAACACATTGTTCAGCAATGTCATGCATGGGATGTCTTTTCAAATTGTTTCTATTGGTTTAATTTGCTGTCACTCACAAGAGAAGCCAATCGATACAGCAAATGAGAAATCTAATTAGAGGCTAAGTAAAGTGAATTTTTATCAGTGAAAACATTACGCCAATGAAAATGTATCACATATTCTTTTAAAAATTCCAGGAAACAACTTTTGTTAAATGTGCCAATGACCATGTCTGTGAACTATTACGTCCTACATATGTTAATATTATAGAATTCTACTAAATAGAAACATTGTAAAAATAGTAAAAACAACAGTAATGATATAAAATACAGTAAAACAGTGATTGTCCACACTAACTTAGCCTTGTACACAAAGCACTGCTATCATTTACTTAACTTACTTTGCTAACTAATGCTAACAGCATTTGTTGTTAGTAAGCAGGTACCCAGTAAATAATAATAATAATGCATGGCTCTGCATGCATTTAGTAGAATACAAATGAAAGTGTATTACACTTGAAGTAAATTCTGACCATCTTTTCATAGCTAATTCACAAACTTTGTAACTTTGAAAACAAATAGTTGATGTAACGTCACCAGCTAGTAAGTAAACATAATTAAATAATAATTAAATCCTGACTATCACTGTGAGAGTCCCTTATTGTCTCGTGTCTGTACAGATCTCCGATAGATTATTTTTACCCTACATTGCAATATCACCCTCTGCTTGACACAGGACATAGGCCTGAGCAGTACAAACATACCCTGTAGCTGTAGCTTATTCTTCTGCCCTGTAGCTTATTCTTCTGCCTAGTTGGCTTTGCAGAGGTTAGGTGTGAATAGTGTTCACTGTGTGAACTAAACTGTGTTCTTGGCTAGAAATAGCTGTACAAAATAAGTATTGTACCTTACTGAACCTGTGTTTAGCAGCTGTCTATGACCATGAAATGCACTTTTTTGTACGTCGCTTTGGATAAAAGTGTCTGCCAAATAAATGTAATGTAATGTAATACCCATAAACAGGGTGTGTACATTTTCCCTGAGGGTTTTTCTTTTTTTTTTTGTGTGCAGAAGAAGGCAGGGCGAAGCATTCCATGTACAAAATTACAAAAAGTTAATGCGTACACTTATTTATATGTAAAAAATTAAATAGATACACATAGTAGAGAAGAAAAGAGAAGAAAGGTGATTCATAGACAACTGAATGCACCATCGGATGAATTAGGGCACCTTACTATATCGCCCCCCACCCCCTTGCCTCCGTTCCCCACTCACTCTAAGTCAAACAAGCAAAAAATTATTCATACAGATATAACAGCTTTTACAGATACCTGCAGCTGTGAAAATTGGAATTACACCAGTATTTTTGTATCCACAAAGGGGTTAAAAGAGCCATATAATTACTGAAATATAAACAGAGACTTTGTACTCTCAAAAGAGTTAACAAGAGTAATAAAAACGTGTTTGGTTTTCATTTGCGGAATCAATTGTCACCTGCAAGACCTTGCACTTAATTCGGGAACGAAGCCTAAAGCTGAACTGTTGCCAAACATTCAGAATGTGTAAAAGTGTAAAAAGGCCCACAGGCATAGACTCCTGTTACAGTACCTGCAGTCATTTATTCATCCATGATGGTGACAGTTCCACATAAACTTTGTATTTATGGTACAATATAGATCTACATATAACAATGTGCAAAAATATCTCTAAGTCTGCAACCGCCCATAGTCGTTTGTACATGTTAGGACATATTTGTGTTGGACATACGCAACTACAAGGAAATTACACGGTTGTATATTGCCGGTGCGCAGACATCATGTAAATGGGAGTTGACACCATTTGCAGAGTGGAAATGAGGTTAGGCAAGGAGAGGCAGAGCCCAGCAGAGCTGGAGACGACGCCAGGAAACTGACGATCTCTCACCCCGGAGTTGTGAAGCAGCCTCTGACACACATGTAGCATCGCTGCCTCTAATGACCACATGGCCATTTCTGGGAAATAAAGAAACGCACTCCGACAAGCGCCTGATAGGGCTAAAGCCACAGCCTGGGAAAGGCAATGGACGGGAAGGGGTTACTTCATTATGCGGCAAATTAGAAAAATTCATAATTTATCATTACACCCAGCCGAAATGCCACCCAACTGAGCCTCACCCCTGTGAAAAACATCACGCGGAAAAAAAAGAAGGGAAAAAAAAAACTGTCAGAGGCCTGCAGCAGCCAACGGGCAAAATTAATATGCAAATGTATGCAAGAAATTAAAAAGCAGAATTACACAGGCAAATGAGGTAGCTACACTTGAATTGTTAGGATTATGAATAATTACTGCGAATTTCCTGCTCCTAATATAACTTGTTTTTTGATAAACAAAGACTTAATTATCGAGATGCGCTGGAGAATTTCCGTGGTACTCATTAATCTTGCAGAAAAAACAAGTCCCCGGTGGCCGGCGGTAATGAAGAGAGCGTGCCCTGAATCGGCAGAAAGATCAGAGGCACCGGGGTGCCAGGGTAGCAGGAATAAAACGACAGTGCCACTGTCCCTCACGCGTACCCAAGAGTGTCATAACTTCTTCCGCTAACTATCAAAGGGACTTATTTATGCTGGCAACTGAGCCATAAGTCCAATTTACGAGGCCTGGAGCGCTTGAGGAATGATCTGTTGATGTGCTCTGGAAATGCCATTTTGTCGGTTCCCCCAGCTTGGTCCCCACTGATAGCAAGCGGTAATGGACCCGAAGGTGGCTGGCGGAGGAAGGGGGTTGGCACGCCGCAGTGCCGACTGGGGGAAAGCTGGCACTTTGGGGACCGGTGCCATAGGTCCTACAGTGAGCTCGAGTCCAGTACTGACACCAGGGAAAGCTCCCGGAGGAACGCAGCACGGATAAACAGGGATGCGAGGTGCAGATGGCTTTAATGGGGCCTGTAGGTACTGTTTGTTCATCAGGGAAATCACTAATCTTCCAACCTTTAAAATGAGCAGGAGACAGACAGGACTGGCAGAGGAGAGAATAAACAAAAAAAAAAAAAAAAAGAGTCAAGGGCACGCTTCCTATTGCCGGCTTGATTGTCATCTGATCATCTCTGCCAGTCCCCAATGTGTAATATGAACTCAGAATTGAGATAAATTGAGGACTAGCCTATGGTACTATTTTTGTTGAATAAATGTCATTTTATGTATATCAAAAAGTGGGAAACGGAGATGGGAATTAATTGGAAATCTGTGATGGCAGATAAATCTACAATAAATGAATGAATAAATAAATAAATAAACAAATAAATAAATAAATACATTTTAACCTTGACTCAATCAATACTCTATATTCTCTAATACTCTTAACATGAAATAGTATTGAGCAGAAATGCCTGACTATATACTCAAACCTTTCAAAAAAAGATAAAATACCATAGATCCAGTTCTACAATCAGAAACTTCTCACATAAAGGTTGTACTGGCCTCCTTCCTAATCAATACAAGGCCCACTCAGCTTTCAAATTATAGCAGAATACAGTATAGGTGTTCTGAACAGTATAATCATCAATCAGCAAAAGATCCAAAAATATTACATTTCAGTATAACATCAGCTGAGCATTATTCGTCAATTTCAACCAGTTTTGGAAGACTAGTCTTTTCCTTATTTAACAAAATGTATACAACCTGAAATGAAAAGAGATTATAACTTGCCCTCCAGTAACTGCAAGATATAGACAACTTTCTTTTAGGTCAACACAGCATGCTCTTACTTTAATTAGACAATCTTATTGACACTTTGCAACAACAACGGTCCAACATTTCAAAATATAGAAATCCACCTCTCCTAGTAAAGTATACCTTGAAGCTGACAGACTGCTTTGATGTAGTGATCATGTCCTTTCAGGAAGCACTTCCTCTGAACACTCGCCTCTTTCTCTACACTCAGTGATGTCTAAAGAGGGCCTGATCAACATGAAAAGAAAATATAAGGAGGACTGCCACACCACATATTTTGATTAAAAATATGATAACAAACTAAAAAAAGTGATTTTCAAAAAGGGGAGGAAGTGTGGAAATTAGATGAAAGGGTAAAGTAATGCTTTGTTACTGGGGAGGGAAGAGGCTGTCATTAAACCTTAAACGTCTGACAGGCCTTGAGATTTTTCGCTGGGCCTAGTGCTGGAGAAGCACCTCTTTTATTTGTGCAGGGACTTGGGCGGCCTAAGCAACGTGCATCTTTGATTAAGGCCTGTTGCCATGAAAAATAATGGCCAGCGTTGTCAACAGAAGCCTAATGCGAGCCTTGAGGACACAGAGAGGTCCCTCTTGTTTTGCACCGCCCAATGCAAAATGTCAGTTTAGTGATTGTAAAGTAGCCACAAGAGGTCACGGAGCCTCCGACATTAATAGGCTACTAAGACCCAATTAAAAATGGGTGACCCAGAGGAGGACGGCCCTTTTTCTCCTCTCTCTGTGGGGCTTCATTAACAGAAAGATGTACAGAATTGGTCTCTGAGGACACCTTGGACACACAGGCATAAACATAGGTCTTTTTCTTCACACAATTACTGTGCTACCAGTGTGCTTAGCCAAAGTAGAGAAGAACACGCCTTAGACTTTGAAAAATTAAACATGGTGGTGTGTAGGTTAAGGATCAGAATTTTGCATGAATAAATAAATAAATACATAAATAAATATTTTTGTTTTGCTACATATAAGTATATTATGCAAATAAAAAGTGGTATGACAGTCATGGACCAAATAATCACCATTGCATCAATGAAAAATAAGGATATCCAAACAGTTTGTAAAACAATGACCATTAAACAATATTTAAGCAGCAAACCCAGAAAAACACAACTGCAAATAAAGCAATGTTGAAATCAAATGAAGTTTCATAGAAGCACATACAGAAGCATACGCAGTGCTGCAAATGTATTCTGATGATACTGAACCAAATACAAGGTTGTGCTGCAACAATATCAAGAATATAAACATCATTCAAGTAGTATGTACTATAGTGTACCTAAATGCATTTTGTATGCCCGTGGACTTGTATCTAGGCAACCTCCACAGAGTCCCCATTTAGAGGGCTTGTCTGGGGATGAAAGTGAAAAGTATTGAGGAGTATAAAATACTTTAGAGCCTGGAGACCATTGAGTGGTAGCAAATCTTGTTACTGCACAGCATCTTGAACAAGCCAAGTCTGCCTAAAATCAAAGTTGGTGTCGTACTGGCACTTACCGAGGCCCGGCATTTCCATCTAAAATGGCCGGCCGGGCACTCTTGTACTTGTACTCCTTGTTTCCTGGCAAATGCAAAATAAAGCTTAACGAAGAGCCCTGCAGACATGCCTAGAGGCAGTCTGGCAGTAAAATGCTTTGGCAATTTATATGTTTGACCAAGGCTCTGGGACCAGAGGGCCCTGGTAATGCTGTTTTAATTGGGGCCTGGCCCTCCATCGGCAGGCCAGGTTTCCCAACACATGTTCAGGTTATGTATGAGATGCTCAATGAGTTATAAATGGGATTTATGGCTTTGTGCATAGCAGAAATATGTCCTGTGGATAGTTAAAGGGGATAATATACAGCCACGGTCCAGATGTGGACACCTTCCTCTTCTTTATTTATTTTTATTTGGATGCGACGCTTTTAATGTGGGCCGCAGTGTCTCACCCACTGCTGTTCACAAAACGGTTCTTTCCCACAAGCCTGAGATTCAGAGAGCAGAGCACTCAAAGTTCAGTAGGAGCTTCCATCCTTGACCTTCCTACTGTCTGAAGGAAGCCCAGCGATGCCTCATGCAGTCAGACCTGCTTTTGTAATTAGTAGGAGGATATGCGGAAGGTGATTAACGGTGGTGACATATCGCACACAAAAAAAAGTGTTTTGGAGCAGACTGCTGTGTGACTGTGTGCGTGTTTGTGAGTGTGTGTGTGTGTGTGTGTGTGTGTTTGCGTGCATGTTGACAGACGCCCAGGGGGGAAGGAAGAATCGACTGGTTGTTGACTCCCAGTCACAGCGGGTGGGTAAGGAAATACAGACGCTCCCCGGGCCTGTGGCTGACCACCACTCTAAAACACATAACACTGCAACCGCGGTCACACGTCTTTCATGCTATTCTCAGGCACCGATCCCTCTGAACACTGTTTAAATTCATGTAATAGTTTTATCAACATGTCAAAGATCCAAAAATGGTTTTTTTTTTGTCTGCAGTCGCGAGGCAACAGTTCCATGCTCTCCTTGTTATGTTCTATGCGCGAGAAGGGGTGATAGGTTGTTTCTAACTCGTGTCATTAGTGGATTGCATTTGAGCACCAAAATATCATGCAGTATCGCTGCAAATGGCTGCATTAATTCTGTACTCTCAAAATGCATTTTTAAAAAGGGAATTTGGACCTCTGTGGCATGTATACTTGTATAAATGCATACAGCGCTTATGAAAAAAAAAAATCACTTGCAATATTAGAGATAATTCAGGACAGGGTATATGATTTTTCCATATAACAGGATAAAAAATGTTTCCCCATCATCAGTATGGGCGAGTTTAAGATTAGAGGAAAACCAGCATGTCGTGGCTCAGGGAAGATGTCTCACTTCACAGCGAGTTCCAGACAATGGGGACTGGAGTTAGGAATGCGGAGGATTACAAGAACCGCTCAGACTTGTTGGATGAGCGGCGAGACTGGCTCCGTCACTCCCTGCGAGAGCATTCCCTCCAGGGCAGTCTTCAGGCGAGCTTCAGGACAACACCAACACGCCATCGCTGCTCCACCGAAAAACAGTCTGCTCAAGACCTCGCTAGCTGATGCTAAGAGCCCATATAATAGCGAATTTATGGTGCCGTTAAATGTTAAGCCTTAACCTATATAATTATTTACTTGCCAGCCATACACAAAATGCAGCATTTTGTTCTATCAATGGGTATTTTGAACGGGTAATATAAAGAAATATTAAATACACAATTTACCGTAAAATAAAGAAAAAAGGAAACAAATGTTTTGAAAATGATTTAGGACGTTTAGACTGTCTATTATACTCTGTGGTGGGGGCATTAAAAAATCCACTTCATCAAGGTATAAGGCTCCAATTTCAAAGTGGTGCCCATGTCTGCTTACGCTAAAACAGAAAGACAAACGAGTCGCAAATCATTACGTACAGATCGTTCTTGAACGGATGAACACAGAACCAAGCACTGCAATGACGGACAGACAGACCAAGAAACCGGAAGCTAATGTAGCGCCCTGTCATGCGAAGAGCAAACACACACAGCCAGTACGCGCACTCCATGGCTGCGTACAGTATGTTTGACTCAGCTAATATTATTCATTGCAATTGCATATTGATTCTATTAATTAACTCCAAATATTTTACGGGGCTAAAACAAAAACACCTACTGTTTTGTAATTAACTTTTCTTTCCATTGCTCCCCTGTTTGAGCCCCTTTTGCTTTGCCAGTGTGTTATTGTGTTTGTGTGTCCCCCGTTCCCATGAGGGCACCCACCGCCCGTTCTTCCCCCCACCTCCTAACCCACTCACCCCCCCCCCCAACGCACCCGCCCCCTCCCCCCACTATCCGCCTAATGAAGTCCCTTAGAAAGGAACGCAAAATGGCCTTGTTTTTTCATGGTAGCCTTTAGGGCCAGGGACTTAATTGGGGGCTGAATATCCAATTAATGTTAGAGGTAGAAGGAACTCATGTGGCCAACATAAGGTGGCAAAACTGCTGTTGTTTAGAGGTCTGCTAAGCAGGGGGGGGCTTTAGGGAGCGTCTCCAAGGGTCTGTCCTTTGGCCAAGCGGTGGAGGGATATTCATTAACGGGAGGCGCTGATGGCTTGAGCCCGCTCCCATCAATTTTCACCTGTAAATACACACACTGCAGTCTTCACAAAGCAGAATTCGGGGTTCGCTCACACCTCGCCCCAAAACAAGAGTCCTTTTTGGACCAGCAACTAGGTCACAAACAAACAGGAGAGGCCAGGCGGCAGCTTCTTCGGAGAGGAGAAATCACATTAATGCCACAGGGATGGAGGTCCCTCAATCCCAACTTCATTAAAACTAAATAAAAAAGTGAGGTCATTCATCTCTCTCCCAGTGAACCTATAAACACAAATAGGTTAAGTCTCCTATTTTTTTTTTTTTTGTGACACTTTTTATGTGCTATATTTCATTCCAAATTAAAATCAGGTTCTAGTGATGTGCCATATTAAATCACAATGTAAAGAAATTTTAAATTATACACAAAAGAAAGAGGCATGTGACTCAGTTTAACTAGCCCACACCATAAATAACATCATAAGACACACTCAAAGTCACTATCTTGATCAGATTAATCTTACTGGTAGTCAAATTACTACACAAAAAAATATAAATAAAATAAAAAATAAAAATCTTACCCTTTTCCAATGATATAACAGTGAGTGTTCGACTAAGAAAAAGATATTTCTTCTGGGGGCTAAATATAAGAATGCAGATGCTAGATCATTTTGTCTATTATTAATTGCGTAACAATTAGCCAGCTTTAACCCTTATTAACAAAGGCTTTGTTCTGATGACGGGACCCACGCTGTTGTCCCCCTGCTGAATGCAGCAAAACCCTTTCTGTGTCGGAAAGGCAACGAGGATGACAGTGACAAATCGTCGCTAAATTACAATAACTCCTTACGGAAAAAAAAGGGGGAGAAACAGGACTGTGGTCAGAGAATAAGGGTTGGGTAGCAGCTTCAAATGTAAGATTTTGTCAAAGGTGAACAGAGGTAGCGGACAGTCATGGTATCCATAGACTACGCAGACAACGGTCTCCTCTCGACCAGAGTAGAGTTGGGCGAGGCCGTCAGAGAAGCGACAGGTCATAATTAAGCATCGAGGATTACACATGTATACATCACATGATAAAATGCTTCATAAAGCATAAAGCCACACCAACTAATGACTTCCGCAAGTCCCTGAATCACTGACTAATTGAAACCTATGTTTGAGAGTGTTTGCGTTTCAGAAGATGGCAAGTGCTTTATGATAGCAGAGAGGAGGCATATTTGGTTCCATATGAGTGACACTAAACTGACAGAGCTAGTTACAGTAGTACAACGGCCTTTGTTAATGGTGTACACAGTCGATAACAAAATTATGAAGTCAGTAGTGGGGAAAAAAACATATTGATGTCAAAAAAATATATATATTCACATAAAGACTTTTATAAAATAAAAAATAATAATCGCTCTCACAAATATCTCCTAGGAGTGTCTACACACACACACACACACACACACACGCCATACTAGTTCTTATTTTTTTAATTGACGTACATTTCGTTTTGAAAGGAAAAGCAGAGCACGACCTGCTACACCATGATGAAATTCAGTTTTTTTGTATGGGTTCTCTGAGGTCTCCATCGCATTGCTTGATATTGAGCCAAGATTGAAGACTGTCAATACATGATATTGAATGGTTTGCAGAAATAACTTAAGGCAAAATGAAAAGCATGTAGCCACTCACAAGGATCACAACAGGAAAAGTATGTTACATTTAGAGAGAAATCACGTGTGGTTTTCAATGCAACTATGTATGACCAGTTCCTTTTGTCATGTTTGATTAATCGTTTCCTGTAACCCATGATAGCTCTGTGCAGGGAGAGAGTTTGTGACTTCAGAGAGCACTTTCTGAATCACAGGAAGTGTTTCCAAGGGTACAGTAACTAGGGTTGGGTCACTACGATGAAGGGAAAGGGAGCAACGAGACTGAAGATCCATACAAAATCTGAGACCTGGGAACAACAGGCAATGACAATGAAACACACAGGGACAATATTAGCAACTGGCGTGACATCAATTTGAAATCTTCATTCTGTACCGTTTCCTCTGTACACACAATTAGAAAATGATTTGTTCATCTATACTGAACTGAGTATCTTTTGAAGGTAGTTTTGAATTCACCATTTGCCAGATTGCCTAAATATGCTGCACTGTGTCCTTGTAGTACACAGCACATTATGGATGTTGAGGTGACTGTTGGTACCTAAAAACAGAGCATACATTTGAATGGCCTTCTCAACGTTTTTTGTTCCATACTTGACCTGTGTTACAGCATGCACATTTTATATTGAATCTACTACTGAATATTTTTCACATTCTGAAACCCCCCCACCCTTTTCTCACCCAAGGCTTCTGCACGCCGCTCCTAGTACATATAAATAGGTTACCACTTCACCCAAGCTACCATTTTGTATACATCACATCTCTGCAGAAATTTATCATGAGGATTCTGAGGAGTTAGGAAGATCCCATTTTGAATTACATTCATATTATTATTTCGGTGGAGGAGCAGCAGTCCTTTAGACCTGAACTTCAACTTGACCCGATCCCAGATCGAATATCAAAACACAGCACCATCTGGCCCTTCCTGCCCTTCTTTAGCTCCGGTGCACAAGGTTAATATCATACGGTTAGGAGCGGAATAGAGACTGTAATTATCTTCAATTCCAAGACAGAAAATCCTATTATTTGATCCTCCGTCTGACAGATGGAAAGGCTGCCATATCCACACCCATTCCTCAACAAGCCAATCTGGTGGCTTCAGCCAGCCTGGGATAGACAATGGTGGGAGAGTGTAGTGGTGGTGTGGGGTTTTCCTTTTGGTGAACTGCATCGGTGAAACCTGAACCACGGCTGACAGCTAATTACCCCTCCGGCCATGAAATATCCACTGCCGTTTGATGCCGAGCAAGAGGATGGATGGATGGAAGGTTCAGGATGGAAAGGCGGAGAAGACATCCAGAGAAATGCTCACATCAGGCATTACAAACCAAGTTCTGACTCAAGTGTTCCACACTTCAACTGTTCCTTGTCAGAATAATTTCAACATTACCAGTGCCTGGCTATATGAAAACATATTGGATAGGAGTGGTGGTCCAAACTAGTATTGAGCATTAATTTTCATAATAGCAGAAGGTACACAGAGGTTTTAATTCCTTTATCTGGAAATATGCTTGTACTCAGTTTTATGAATTGACTATCATGAATGACAATCAAGGATAATCAGAAAGTTTTCCCTTGTATCATTTTCATGCAAACACACTTGCAATGTTGATACGCATGCATAAACCCAAAATCTGCCACAGCAAATTTTATATCATGAGGCAAATTTTACTCGTTTATGCTTTCGTGGTTGTTCAATTCTTTTTTTTTTAGTTTACTAGACCAAGAAGAACACTCATGCTTCTAATTTATAAAACACCCATAATGTGATACATTTGAATTGATTTACAATGGCAAATTTCTAGTAAAAGTGCACTATGTACAGATTACAGTTTGACACCACAGCTCCTATTTCTATTCACCATGGGCATCGTGAATGCCTGTTTCCCAATCAGACTGCTGAAACTGAAGTCACTGAGCTGAATTTTCATGTACTATCGGACCCTTGAGATCTCCTTTGAGGAGCAAGAACCAGTAAAAGCCTATTTAATTACAGTCTATCAGGCACATCAAATTGGTATCTTGGTTTGAACAGAAAGTGGGACAAATCAAATACTTGTACTGGACACTAAAATTAAATATATAAAGTTAAAATTAATAGCGTAAGACACGCTTTAAGGGTCTTTTTTATTACATTTTATTTGCCCTAACAGTGGCTTATGGAATCACTGGGGACTTAAATATTAAGGAAATATAAGGTAGGAGATTTTGGCATACACTGCAAAGTTAATTGGAATGAATTTCATAAATTAGAATTAGAGTAAATTCAGTAGGACGGAAGGAACGAAGCAGGGAAGTAAGGAAAGTTCCATTAAAGTTTCCTATGAGTATGCTAAACATATTTAAGTTAATAAAACTGTTTCATATACTAGAAGGGGAAAACCAAGCCAATCTTGACACAGGCCTATGTGTTAATTAGTTTTTTGTTTTGTGAATGCAAAAAGTGTTAAAACAAATCGGCAAAAGTTCAGTTTCAGTTTCAGTTTTCCTTCAAATAAAATTCATACATTACAAACGAAAGCATTATCCTATCCGCAAAAGTTTCTTCTTGAAGGTGGCATTGAAAGCCACAGAGACACTGCACCACCCTGGCCCCCCACCCACCACGGTCCACCCACTCCACCCCAACACAGCAGCTGACCGCAATCATTTTGCAGTAGATCAAAAAGCCACCACAACATTGTTCTGCAGGCTGAGCACAGGACAGTGCCCCAAGCTTGTCATGTGCAGAGTGAATGAACTACAACTCCCAATGGTCCACTGCCCTGAGCTACAACAGCACTGCACAGTCCACGAGATTGCTGCTTCAGGGGACTCCAAGGGCTGGACCTTGTCATTGGTCTCAGAATCCAGGGCAACAAGCGATCCCTTCTTCACCTCTTTTAACATTGACCACGTGAGGGTCTGTGTCCTCTCAGCAGGGTTAATAAGAAAGCAGTGAAGGGAATAAAGTCCACAGTGCACCCGGGTTGTGGCTCAGCGAGAGCTCACAACCGCTGCGGAGACCAGTGTGCATCTTCTCATCAGCGCATTCATTAACATTCGATGAAATATTAAACACGTTCATACACTTGCAGGGTCGGACTGCACATAGAGCAGTGACCCAATTCAGGGTGGCGGCTCTTCTCCGTTTATTCCAGCCAATATTTTTTGTGTCACTCCCATTCGTCGAACGGCAACAATTAGAGGGAGGCGGCCGGCAACGGGGCGGAACGCGAGTTGGAGCGTCCTCTTCAGGACTCTTTCAGATTTCATGAGAACATCCACCGACACTTCATTAAGACTCTCTCCATGTACCAGATATGTGTCGATGTCACATTAGTTAAGACCGCAGCCAGTTCGCTCCCTCCGCGATGTCAACGACGGTCGTCTCGCCCGTGTTTGGCGGTCCCCGCCTGTCCAGATGGAGAACGCCTTCATACGCGGTGTGCAGGGACGGTTAGCGTGGACAAATGCGTGAGGGCACACAAGCGCGTACACAGCCGACCGCCGATAAACTTGTCTTCTTGATGACCGCTAAATCCACCGATGCCACCAGGGGCAAATCAAATTAAAGTCTCTCAATCTGGCCCGTGGACTTGGTTTGGCAGGTTTTGACTTGGAGAGGTCTGACCCCCCGAGGACGAGAAGTCGCTCCTCCGCGGTTTCTCAAACGCGCCAATATGGCGGAAACTACCGACCGACCGACCGCCGCCCTTTGGAAAGAGAAAGAAAGAGGGGAAAAAAAAAAAACTATGGCCCCAAACTTGTTTATTTCCATGTTTTTCTACTGTTTCACCTAAAACAGAAATTAAATGTGTATCTACATTTTATCAGGTCTGGTATCGCCTTTGAAAATAGTAGGTAGTGGAGTGTTTAACATTCTCTTGTCAAGCGTCCCCCTGCTGCGACAATAAATGCCTGTCCAGTTTTGTTCGCAGCGGCGCTCACAGATTAGAAACAGCGGGAGGACTGTGTAGTGTGAATACAATACCGATAAGAACGCATGTCTCGGCCCCACCGCTCCGCCGCTTCTTGCAATGTGAGAACCTGCTGTTTTCTAATATTTACACACAACTAGAATCACAAATGCACCATAACTGAATTGAAAAAGGCTTTCTTTTCCCCCCACCTAAAATCCCCTGTTTTGTGGGAGAGAATAAATAAGAACATAATAACAGTGAAATTTATGTTACTTCCATTCTCGTCTCAAAACTCCCAGAGAATGGGCATAGAAAATGGCACAAGTTTTAAGAAAGAAAGAAAAGAAGAAGAAAAAAAGCAGAAAGTACAACTCCACTTCCTGTGGGATTACATTATGAGACGGAAACACAAGCCAGCAGGTGGAAATTAGCCTCACTTAAAGATTGCACTTCTTGCTCCGCTGTGAATTTAGGTATTACTAAAGATTTCCACAAGTTTTCCAATACGGAAGAAAAATATAAAAAGTCTGATGTTTACGTCCCACAGAACAAACTTAAAGAAAACCTTTTTAAAAAAACTAAAAGTACGCATATAACATGAAATGTCCCAAGCTGCTTCAACTGCATATGTTCTTGTTTCAGCCCAGCAAGAATTTGAAGTCTGTTCAAGGCACAATTACTTTCATCTGTTCTACAGTACTGAATGTCTGACATCCATTAAAACGTGAATAGCAGTTTTCTGCTGTACTGTTATTACAGGAGAAATCAGATCACTATGCCAGGTGGAAGATTCAGCAGTGCTCTTGATCATGGTACTCTTATTTAACATTTTTCAGACAAAAGAAATCTGTCTGCACTGAAGTAAACTTGCTTAAGTGCTTCACGTTAGCTTAAATACTAAATGTGTACGAAACAAATTCATTTTGTATGCAAATAACAATGTTAACAGATTTGAAATATTAGGCTAATTGAAATTAAAATATTCCTACACTTCCTAATATTCCTTTCACTGGTAGCTAGGTTGCTTAGAAAACAGATTATGCACCTCTCTATCACCTTTCCAACAAAATATCAAGAGTGTATTTTAGTTTTTCAGGCCAAGTTCAAACCTATAGGATTTTGCATGTGAATGGCCAGATCATTCGCTCATTCAGAGCGCACAGAGGGCATATGAACTCCGTAATGCTGAGGGAAAAAAAAAATCTTTACAATCAATCATATTCAGAGATTTATCTTCAAAAGACAGATACTCAATAACAGTGCAAGCTCACATGTTAAACAATAGCCATTTGAGAAGAAGGAACAATAGAAGAGGTTCATCTTTCTTATATGGACACATTCTACTGATTTCCTTCAAATTCAAAATGTTGAGATGAATAGTAAAAATGTCACTGCCAAAAGCTGAACCCGGAAACGTTGCTGTAATTTTGCGGCTGAAGCCGCCGCCTGCGGCGCTACGGAAACCGGGCCGAAGGCAAGCCGCCGCGGCGCAGCAGCCGGGAGAGAAAGTCACCGTAGTGCCGGCCCGAGCCCGAGCCCGAGCCCGGGAGCGAGAGTGAAACTTATAGCGAGCGCCGGATAAAAAAAAAACGCGGGTCAATCAATGGCCACAGCCGGGCGCGTCAAACGGCGAGCCGCCCGAGAGGGAGGCGCAGGAAACAGGTGGCACTGTGGTGTTTAAGCGCCGTCCCCCCCTTTCCGCAATCATTATGTACTACTGCCCCCTGCTGAGGAGCGATGGCTATGGGCGTCCAGGTCAGGGCCGGCGAGGGGGAAGAGCGCCGAGCGCCGGGATGCACTTACGTGCTGCTGCATCAATCCATTCCACGGCCGCTGACAGGCTCCTGCGGCTCGCTGCAGAAACACATTAAGAGGAACATCTTCCTCCGCGCCGCTCTTATTGGGAGACTTGAGCGCTCCAGAGCTAAAGGGCTCTCGCTCCAACAGCAAGATAAAACGCGCGGAGCTCAACGGGAAAGGAAAGGGTGAAGAAATAAAATACATTTTAGATTAAAAAAAAATAATAATAATAAACTAGATTGAAAGGCTAGATTGAAAGTATTTTATTTTAAATCACACATCAGCTGATTAACAAAATGAGTCGGTGCACAACTTTCAGAGGAACACACCCAACGATAAACATTTCAAACCTTTGTGAACAAGCCTTCTTGTCATAATCCTGAAATATACATCGAAGTGTTTGACAAAAAGAAAATGTTTCGGGCCATAGTTGACTAATCTCTTGATTTATGCACATTACTTGCTTTGACCGTGAATACACCCCCATCAAATTTACACGCTGAGGTTTGACAAACTGTTCTAATTTGTGAGTAATATTTTCACAAATTATGTCTGTTAATTTAGATTCAGCACATGAGTATTAATTACTTTTCCTCTGGATGAATTTGGAAACATTGAGGAATTTGGCACGAGCTGTCAGCTTGGTTCAAGGCAGTGTCAAACACACAGATGAACTGGAATCTGATGACTAACACTCATCACCGATTTTGGCTAATTTGGGTCTACTATTCTAATGCAGAAACAGAAAACCATACTTAATTCAGCTTCCTTTACTATTTATTGATCTATTTATTGATCTCAGGATCGCATTATAAAAACACAAAGAAAACAGTAAAGTTGGTATATAAGGCAAGCATCACATCATTCATCTTGAGTTTTAATGACCAAATTGCTTAAGCAGGTATTTTCGACAGGGGGGAGCTGCTGGGTGAAGGGCGACAGACCCAAACGCTTCTTTGTCTGCTTTTTGATCAAGTAGCGAAAGAGCTACAGCACGAGGCGCAGACCTGAAGCCTGGCTCAGCGGCACCTGCAACATGTCTGCCGGCTTGGGCGCGGGCATCAAAGCCCGCCCGCTCCTCCCCGAGACGAGGGAACGGGGGGCGCATGACTGCTTTCATGCAAAACAAGAGAAGCGCACGGCGAGGGGAAGGAGCGGGAAAAGGATTCCACGTCGGCGCAAAGCAATCCCCACCGGCTTTCCTTCCACGCCGATATCCAGCCGGCACGGGAGAGAAAGAACTTGCCATTCTGAGGATCTTTCCTAAGTTATTTATTATTTTATGGAAAGGCTACAGCTAAGAACGAGCTGTCTGAAGTATATAAAAAAGTTAAAAAGAAAAAAGGAACAAACACCAAAGGAACGTACTAAAAACAAACAAGAGAAAGCGTGGTCCAAACTAGCAGTGCCAAATTTTGCTCTCAGGCGTTCTTCTTTGGCCTGCCTCTACCCCTTTTCAGTTTCAAACCTGGAGAGGTCTGAGTCCCCATTTCCACACGACCCTTCTGAGGAGAAGCCTTCTTCTGGACCTTCTTTCCCACTGCGGGACAGCAATTAAATAGCACATTAAGAATTTGATGAGTAAGACAATGGATTTCCTCAAGCCTTAACCAAGACCATGTGCTATAGTACCAAACATTTGACAACCTTTTTAGCAAGTGACACACACATTCTTCCAAGCAGCTACAAAAGCCTCACCTTTCTTCTCGCGGGCTGGTTTTCTTTTTGCAGGAGTGCCGTCAGTTTCATCTGGTTCCCCATTGGCCTCCCCTAACTTCCTTTTAGCAGCCTTCTACAACACAGTCATAAAAAGGAGAGGGAAATTCACTTCATGTGCGCAGACATGAAAGTTTAGTTTTTTTATACAACACTGCATTTGGCCAGCCAATATTTTAAATAATTTGACGGACTGTTGATAAGAAGAATCACACTAATAAAACCACACACATGCACAAGTACATGTAAGTGCACACACACAGTTTGATATTTACAGTCAACAGTCAGTGAAACTGTGTAACTGAATTCCTAACTGGTGTAATTCCTAGCTAGTAATTTTGCTGTTTTGTACAAGTAAAATTATTTAGACCGAAAACCATGTAACTACATTCAAGCAACAATGTTGCTAGCTTTCCTAAAAGAATTTGGCAAGCTAGTTTCATTAAATTGTTTTTGAGAAACAAACATAGGTAGATAACCGGTAAGCTAGCAAACCTGAAGAGAACATACGCAAACTTTAGAATTTTAATTAGGTAGAAGGCATTACTGCATCAGAGTAAAAATAGGTAGTTATGTAACAAGTATCTAATACTTGTTTTAAAAAGAATGTAAACACATGTCAAACTAAGTATGGGAACAACAGATGTTTATCAATATACTATGGCAACAATAGGACCAAAGCCCCATATAGTATTACTTCCCCTATTCCATCTTAACCCATGTGGCTCCATATTGTAATTTTATATCCTGATACAATGTAGTACATGCTGCACTATTGTAACTGTATGGAAGCCTGTATCACATAAACCTATACCTTTGGAGGAACACAAATGCGACTGGCTTCGGGAAGCAGGGTGACGCTCATTATGTGGAACACCACAGACTCATTCTGCAGAGGGCTTGTGCAAAGTGAAGTCAGGAGCTTATTACACATACTCTGCTACATTCATCTCTTCACCAGAAATCCTTCCTTCTGCAAAATATGCTGCAGCACTCTACATGCAGAGGACAGCTATTGTGCTCTCAAGTTCCAATTAGGAGTGGGAAAGTAATATTTCCCAGTATGATAACCATACTGAACAACATCACAATTATCAAAATATCTCAAGTCCTCTTACAAAAAAATTAATCACAAGTAAAAAGTAATAGCAGCAGTGGTAGAGGCAGTAAACTGTATTTTGATTAAAAGCGTGTCAGTGATACTACAAATAGCCTCTACAACTTATATTTCAGACTCTCGGAATAGTTTTTCTAATTTAGATGCAAATGTACAAATTCCAAATAGTTAATTGTTCTACTGGTTAACTATTATCTTACGTAGTTGGGTATATTTTATAGGGAGTCCGATACAATAGGCCAATCTACACGAGCAAAATGGCAAATGTTATTTCACAGGGTTCATTTGTCTATAACACAGAGGTGCTAGGCTTATTCCACCATCAGGATGCTGCCTGAAAGTGCAGAAAGACCTCTTCTGCACTGGTTTATTTTCAGTTTACCCATTCACTGTTCTGCATTTCCTACCTTAATGACCAACAAAGTCAACAAGGAAAAAATGAAGGTAAGAAGAGAGGTGTTTTAAAACAAATGCAATCTCCATCTGTATGCACAAGCAGGCACTGCTCCTAAATGACTTAGATCTTAGTAGCACATGGAATTCTTCCATCGTACCCATGAAATCAGTCGGAATTTCATCACAATGAACTACCAGGTAGCTGTTAAGTCCAGGTCTTATTGCAAAGCTGCAATGTTGCATATCTCAGTTTCATACCTGCATGCTTTTGGTGAAAAAATGCTGCTGTCTAATGAAGTATTTCCAGAGTGATAAACTAATATAAAAGTACCGGAATGCCAAAAATTAAATGTCATAATCCAAGTTAACTTTCTCAAGTCTTTATTTCCATTTTTCTCCCCAATGTGCCCAACTGTATTATATGCAGTCTTAGTCATGCTGCAATCCCTGAAGCCGATAGAAGACAACAGAACGAACGCACACTCATCTGAAACACGTGATGCCACCAGCTGCTTCTTTTCACACCGCCGTCCACCAGCCAAGCTTTGCACAGAGATGAGTCAAAGGAAGACACTTGGTGTGTAGCATTGGTAAGCAAGTGGCGGGCGCCCGACTGACCAGCGGGAGTTTGCCGTGTGAATCCCCGTCGACTGAACCCTCCACAGCCCTGGGCAGATGCGATTGCCAATCGTGTCGCCCTGTGGAGCTACCAGCCATAGCCGCCACTGGCATGGTCAGGATTCGATCCTGGACTTAACCAGACGAGGCAGTTAACTAAATAATTAAACTGTAGAACAATGTTCAAAATGCACCAAATGTGCTATACAAAAATGCAGGTTGTTGATAAAGAAGATGCCCAATGTGCTTCAAACCAGTTAAATAAAGAGGACCGGATAGGTGTTTAACCAGGACGGCCAGGACAGACAGGCTGTTGAGTTACAGACCCAGAGAAGATTCTTTCTTTTCCTTTTCTTTCTTTTTTTAAACCGTCAGAAAAGCACAAAAACCTGAGCACCTCGGTAATGAGCCAGAAAGGGAGTCTCACAGATACACAGGCAGATTAAATGACCTACTTCAGTTCTGGCCTTCAGCACTGCATTTATCACTTTCAAAATTATACAAACTGCCCTTGTTAACCATTATACATGTTCACTTAAATTTCTGGTTTGAATCTCCCCTTTCATTTAAACTGCAATACATTCAATAACGTTACTGATACTGTTCATAGGCGGTAGGCAAGACATATTCGGTTGTAATTTAAAGCACGTATGGGCAAACGGGAGCCCAAATACAGAAGACTGCTGAGAGAGTCAGTACACAGAGTGCTGAGGGAAGCACCGTGTAAGGCATTACCTCTCACCAGACGAAGGGACATTTGTGTGTACAGTCAATGCTAAACTGGGGCTCCCAGGTGATGCATCCAGCTAAAGCGATAGCTGAAAGCGCGGCGCCGGGCCCCACGGTCCAGCTTAAACCCTGACTGCGCTAACACAGACTGCGGCTGGGAGCCCCGTGGGACGATCGCCCACAGCGCCTTCCAGGGAGGGCCAGGCCTCGCTGTGTGAGGCAACAGTGACTCCTTTGGTCAACTGGGCACCTGCAGTCTGCGTGGGCCAGCTGCACACGTTGTGCAGTCCGTTTACAGGGATTAAGTGGGAACTGGCTTCACGCGTTTCTGAGGCTACGTCTGCTAGCACAGACACTCTGCAGGGATGGGACGGGCCTGCAGGGGTGACTGTCCACTCTAGAGTGGGAACTAAAGGAAAGGGAAATAAAATGCCTTTGTAGTTGTTCCCTAGAAAAAAGTTAACAAATTAATTAACAAATAAATAAATGAACAAATAAACCAATGAATAAAAAGTAAATTAAATGAAAACAAATAAACTGAAATTAAATGTTCTTCAGGGAACAAAATATTTGTAATGAAACAAATGCTAATCATAATTATTCTCTGATATCAAGTCAAATGGTAAAAAAACACTGCATTACTGTCAAATGATTAAAAAAAAAGGAAAATATGTTAGTGGAATCCGTTTCTTTGTTCTTTTTTTTAGTAAAGAGAAGGTTAGTTTTTCATTGACATCAGTACACATGACACTGTACAATGGGCATCATTCACAAAACTGTTCAATTCTTCTTACTTTTGTTAAAATAATTTCCAACAGAAAACCAACATGAAATATGTGCAGACATTTTTTGTGCATATGCCAGGTGTATCAGATGATGAATACCCAATTGTTCGTAAATTCGGTGTTCATGTGATTAGCATCATGAAACACCAAATGAATGACATGCTCCCAACCAGATTATTATTGTTAATTTAAGACAAAAACTAGGCATGAGACTAGAAACTAGAAAACCCCCTCTTAAAACCAAAATTAAACTGAAATTGAAATCAAAACAGAAAACTAAACATTAAAAACTAGTGAAAGATTTGTGCTGACTACATACATTTGGCCATTTGACAACCTTTAGAGAAGGAATCCAGCTAAAATGCCTTCTTTAGAGTCAGTGGAGCTACATCCAATGTGGATTTTAACAATGAGAATTCCAATCCTCTCATATATACTTGATTTCACACAGCAGACTTGAAGCCTTGGCTGATGAATGTTGATTCAGGATGGTACTGGTATTCAAATATTCAAGTAACAACTCCAAAACTGTTCTAGTCTTCAGACAGTAAAGCGATTACTATTCACAGTCGAACAAAATTGTGGACTGACTCAAATTTTTAACACAAAATAGTTCAACACCGTTTCCTAGAATGGGCATCACCTGACTACAGAGTTCCCATGTTTGCAGCACATCAATGATCAGGCAACATATAAAATCACTATATCATCATTTAGTTACAGGTATCGTTATAGGAAACATTTTTCAAGAAATGTGGCCGCCATCTATATATGCACTCACTTGTCACCAAAACAGTGGTAAATATTTTCTATTTTGGCCTTCACAAAAAAAGAATAAATGTATCTACTTTTGAAAAGGGAACTATAAATTAAAATTTTAAAACTGGCTTTCTATTAAATTGAATCCAGCGGGTCAACGCATTTCATTTAACCATAAATTCGCAGATGATAATGACAGCATTGGCTTTCTCGATTTCATAATCAATTCTATGAAACATAATTTGTTGTTTCGGTAGAAACAGGCAGAAAGGAGAATAATTCTGACAATGAAATCATCCTTTGAGATGACGAGGAAGATGCACTTAATGACAGCAATCAAATCCTCTCTCGCTCTCTTTCCAATTCCTCCTCTCCTCGACTACATAATGAACACCCCCCCCCCCCACCCCCCTCTCTGACTTGAACTATCACGGTTACTTCTTTTTCCTGCTCTCCTCTCCCTTCCATTTTGCCAATTGCTGCCTCATGATTACCATCCAGACCCTGCTGAGCTGAACAGATTGGCTCGATAATTACATACAATAACTGCAGTGGGCAGGTAACCCTCAGCTGGCACGGGGCAGCTCCCCGGTGGCACCTTCCATATGCAAACTGCATTGTGGGAGTGCGGCGAGTCCGTCCCTCCGTGCCGCTGCGCGGCTCGCTGATTGCCGGCCCGCGCCGACTCCAAGGTTACCGTGTCAGCAAATTTGTGATACATTAGCAGGGAATAAACACAGACACTCAGACCTGTCGCAGAGCAGGGAGGAGGAAGAAAAGGAAGAAAATATCCAGGAGGACGAAACCGGCCCGCTGTTTGGTGGAGGGGAGCCATTGCTGCTTGCGTTCTGTTTGGGATTTCGCCATTGGGTACTTGAATTTCAGCTTTTAATAAATATGTTTTTTAACTGAAGCTCGACTCATTTCTGCATTTTTAATTTGGATTAATAATTTCTCTATCAATCACAGAATGCTACATGAGGGTTTCCAAGCACATGAACTGAGAAATTTTATTCTTTGTGGTCACGGTAAAGATCTCTATAATGAATAAAAGGTCTTTACGGTAAATAAAAAGCATAGGTTTAATGTCATAACAATAGCAGAATAATCTCCCACTTTTTCCCTTTAACTTCATTCCTACCCCCCACCCCAATAACTATGAATAAATATTTCAGTAAGAATTGATTGCAAAGCACATAAAACCACAAAACAATATGGGACACAGGTCCTGCCACTGTCCTTTCCTTTAGATATGTTCTGAGGACGATCTCTTGTCGCACTAGTACACTGGACTTGGGAGCATGGATTCACTTCAGGGTGTTCACCGCAGAATTTCAAATTCTGATCGAATTCATGATGCTCAACACCATGTTAGACTTCTGCACAGCTGTATGGTGGAGTTACTCCATACGTCCCCTTTTCTGATTTATAATACTGAGCAAGCAGTGAAATGCCAGCCAATTGCAAAGAAAACACTTTCAGCTAGCTAGACGAACACTGGCCATTTTATTCTTTTCCATCAACAGAAAAATAAGAGAAGTAACAAAAATCTATGAAATAGGAAAGAAGTGCATTAGATACCTAATTAAAACATATACATAATAATAAAAACTGCAACTAGATGCACTGAGCATTATAAATTTTGCTAAAAGGGGACAAGCAAAGGGGAAAAAGGACACCCGTTATCCATTTGGTTGATAAATCCCAGCTGTAGGTGGACAGCAGCAGACAACAACAGTCTCTGTTTAAATACTCAAAGAACAGAACCTGCCATCTGCAGCAGTAACCTTTGCAGGCACACAACCTCAAAGGCCAAATGCGTAGTTCACATACATTTCCTTAATATCGGTTCATTTTGCAGGACACAATATCTCCATTCTTTTCCTGTCATCTGAAGTCCACCTGCTGCTGCCTGAGCAATTTTTTTAAAATTTATTTGTAGGAGAGACAAATACCGGTCAAGATGCTTTATTCAGCTTCCCCTAGGAAAAAGAGATATTCTCAAGAGATAATTCCCTAAGATTGACAGACTTTCTGAATAGTTTCCCATTTTGTTACAGCATGACATTCCAAAAAATGTTCATGCTCTGGGAATATTCTAATGTCACATGCTACAAGATGGACATTTCCTGCTAATTCAGACAGAACAAAATTTAAATTATCTAGAAATACAAATAAAGTGCCAACTTAAAGCTTTCCGTCAAATTTCCCTTCTACCAAACAAACCAAAAACAATACCCAATGTCTAACACATATGCACAGACACAGACAGACACACACACACACACACACACACACACACACACAGACTCACGCACGTGCACGCACACATACTTTAAGGACAAGCGGAGGTTTGTTTTCTGGGTAAGCAAATTAATCAAGCAATAAAGCACAACCGTGAACTAATCACCGACCAAAGTTTGACATGTGCATCCCTGTCACATCAGTGGAAACTGACCAGAGCACAGAAGCATCCATTAATAACTTAAATAGCTCTTATTATTGAGGAAATTGATGACCCAGCAATAAAATACCTACAGGGAGCACATGGAACATTAAAAATAATTTACACGATTAAATTATTAAAACACTAAATTACAAAATCTAATTTCAGAAAACTGGGATGACAGTCACTGTATTATTGTTACCGCAAACATGATTTATGCATTTTTAAGAGACACTGCTAAGATGGTTACAAGTAATAAGCACAAGTACACCAGTAAATCCACATTGGCAGTCACTTAAAAGTAGTTTTCATGACCTATTCCAAAAATAAATAAATAAATAAATGAATGAATAAATAAATAAAGGGGGACCTCAACTAAATTTGGGGTACGGCCCAGTAATGGACATAACTGACCTGAACACAGACAGTTGTGTTACGTTAGGTTGGGTTCTGACCTTTGCCGAGGATGGGCCAGCTCCATTGACCTGTATGGAGAAGTCCAGCTTGTCATCATCAGTGGCGCCGAAAGACTTGAGCCCCGCCTCCAGGATGCGGCGCAGCTTCTGATACGCTGGCTTTTCCGTGTACTCCAGCGAATTCACCTCCTCCATGAACTTCACCATTTCTTCTAGTATTCAGATGAGAAAATGTTTCTTACAGAACTTGCTTTTTAATTTTTTCAACAAAACCAGCAAGGTGAATGTGCTAAAGTAGTAAATACAGGGGTATCTCCATGTCATTTCTGAAAAAAAAAGACGATTTTGAGGTCAAGAAGGAAAGACACTACTGACCCCAACACATGGACTGTTTTCTCCCACTTCTCTGCTAAAAATGTTCTGTTTACCATACCATCAGAATTGCCACACCAACAGAATCAGATGTGCTGGCCGTGATAACAGCGTCACTTTGCATGAACTCATTGCTCCGATGTCTAGTGTATGTACCAGACAAGATACATTTCTTTCATTCTGCAGCACTGCTGTCACATATCTTATAATCTGCCACGATGTCAGCATCATTCAAGAGTTAGACGTCAGCTTGTTCACTGACTGCTTTGATTTTACTCAACTTTGAACGCTACTCAGCTTTGATTGAATAAAGTCTGATGTCCAAAAAGGTGGCACACGCCGAGCTTTCAATGTGATCTGCTACAGCTAATAAGAGGCACAATAAGAAAAAAAAGTGGTTCTCTACATCAACAAATATATTGTGATGAAAGAACAGCTATTAAGGCAGAAAAACATCAAGTTTTTTCTGGACGGAAAAAAAAAAATACATCCGGTCTTACAATCCGCTGCACATTTCATTGTCGTTCTGCTAATAGCAAATCCAGCTAATGTGTTTTTCCCCCTCGTTCTTTTAAATGCATAAACCTGTATGAAACCGCTACAGTGTCCCAAAAAGTTAAAGTGAAAAGTTTGGTGGGAAATTAGCATAGCGCTAATGAATTAGCGCTCATTATCGGTGAATCAACAGGTTTGTGCTCATTATGGGGAGAAAGGGCTCTCCAAACTGTTTGTGAGGCAGATCAGGAAGTGCTTCAGTTCAATTACCACTTGGATTGTAAACAGACTGGGTAGCGTTTCAGGAATCACAGGTGTTTTCAAGGACCTCTGTGTGCCTGTCGAACGGTGAGCAACAGTCTCCCAGGACGACGCCGAAAGCATTAGGATATATTTTGTTGATCTAGTCTCATCTGAATTACTCCAAAAGTGAAATTACAACCGTTATCATACCATAAAACAATACATTTGCGCAGCAACTTAATTTAGCTTAGAAAAACAGCCATTTTTATGGAAATGTTTGGGGTTCCAATCTAGTAAATCACATTTTTATACCGTTTTCCTGAATACATTTACAATGGTGTATCTGCACACTTCAGCCTGATTCAAGGCATCGTATTACCTGGATGTTTGCTTGTCACAGTATTGCTGTAGTGGTTCAAACTTCAGAAGAAAAATGAGCCAGAAAGTCCTCTTACTTTCTACATTTGTGCCATTTCAGACATCAACTAACACAAGCAAGCACAGTACAACTTTTGAAAGATATTTGTGTGTACCATTTAAAATCTGCAATTTCCTCAAATGAAAATAGGAAACTATCCTAGTTTGACAACATTATCAGTTTTAACCATTACCTTACATGCTCAATATCAGTGCCTCCATTCAGCCAAATATAAAAATAGTGTTTATGTTGAAAGATGTAGGACAAATATAATTTTAACCTGCTACACTGTGAATAACTAGAAATGGTATTAAAATCTTTCCACATAATTATTCTGGTACCATCTGCTAATTTATCAAATTCACGATTAATACTATCATACGTTGGTCTTACCTGGTTTATTTTCCGACGGGAAACACTTTAACATGAATTCTGAGATGTTGCCTCTGCATCTTCAAAAGGAACAACGAGAAGTTAAAAATTTGAAGACAAATCTTGAGTCACTTCATTTGTTTTTATAACCATATTCAGTTTATGTTGTCATTTGTCCTTCCGGTCATACAAATACAAATCCAAAGACAGTACATTTGCAGATATAATAATTACTCAACCAGTAACCACAAGCCAGTGACAAAAATACACTTTCTACATCTTTGCATTTTGCTCACTGGATATCAAACATTGCTGATCCAAATAATGTGTCACTCTGCATCTTATTTAAAATATAAACAAAAAAAATGTTGTCACTGCAATGTAAAGGACAACGTAAATCAAGACAAAAACACTAAATTTAGATTTTTGGTTTAATTTGGCCTTTAAGGAAAGACACAGACATTTACTTCTGTTTCACCTAATATGGAGACATACTGTAGAACCACATTAAAAAAAGAAATAAATAACAAGGTTAATTATATGGTTTCCAAGGCACACAATTTACGGGACTATTCTTCACAGAGTAACAGCAACATTTCCATACTTCTACATCAGCACAATCTATGTTCCAGTATGAACTGCCATCCTACTTTTTTAAGTAATGTCCAAATATTTTGTAATGGACATTTTTAAGTAATGTCCAATATAGCAACACTGCATGTTCTGTCATTTTATCTTTCAGACATAATGGTAGTTAATTAATTTATTTACATATTGACTTCACCAGCAAAATGGTAATTCAGGGACCAGTATTCACTTGATGTACTTTTCAACAGATAACTTTTACAAAAAGACAATTTTTTGTGTTTCTTGGCTTGGCCTCATCTCGAAACCCAACGCACTGAATTGCGCGAGGGTTAACACTCACCTGATTTTTGAATCTCGGACGTAGACAGGGTCTTGCAGCTTGTCCTCCCAGGGCAGACGCCCACAGAGCCACTGGATCATGCAGTACCCCAGGATCTCAAGGTCTGCCCTCCTGGATGGAGCTGGAACGAGACACAAGCTGGTCTTTACCAATGGCACAGACAATGACTCGTACTGCCTTAGTGCTTAAAAACAAAATGGAGTGAAGGATCTGGATGGTCCTGAAACTGTGATGACAGCTGATCAGGTATCTGCTTGCTAGCCCACTCACAGGGAAGTAGATTTGCAAACAACGTCTTTAATCTGAGCTGCATTTAATTTCCCATTACAAATGTGCAACTAAGCTTTATGGGAAAACGCCTCAAATCCCTGATAATGTTCTGTTCTTCATTTTATCAGGGTTCGCTGATTAGGTACGAAGGTAAAACCGTATTTAAAATGTCAGCCTACTCAAGCAGTTTGGTGACCAACACTTGGCTGCACGACAAATAAGCTATGTACCTTCATTGACCTGCTGGCTCATAAGATCAACACATTTCTGGGATTCTGCATGTTGGGAACTCTAGTTCAACACCAAATTCTCCTCATATCATTAGGGCAGCAAACAGACAGCAGTTATGAAACAAAACTAATTTCTCACACATGGTTTCACACCCAAGTGATACATCAGAAGGCGATAGGCAAGGATTTGAATGCCATATGTGAAAGGACTCCAAGATATTTATATCCACCCATTAAATAAAGCCATTGGACAGAAAACACAGTTACATTTGTATGACATACCAGCGTTTCTTTTCCCAAATATAACCATATAAACTGAATGATCTGAATCCTTGGGTGAGCTACATTTGCTTTATATGTTTATCGTTACATGTTTCTCAAAACCCTTGTCCTACCCCACAGTGTCTTATCACCTTGGCCTTCTAAAAACCCTGGAAAAACAGTGAAAGCCACATAGCACACATTATTAGCATGATTACAGGGCAGAGAAATGCGCTGATAACGGGCTACGTACACACTCCTTTGTGAGCATCGATACTGGTGAACTCGATGGTGCCGTCGTGACACCTCTTCGGGTCTTCTTTGTATTCCTTCACTGCGCCCTCCGGTGAGTACCTATAGGCCAGCCCATAATCTACTAAATAAACCTGGGTTTGCAGATAAGATAAATAAATACATGCATGCAAACACACAGACACATTCAACAGAAAGAATTAATTTCAGTATGGCTTTGCAAACGTATACACTGAGAAACACAAGTCGCTGAACACTCTCAGCGTAAAACACAGCTTTGAAAATCGCACAAATATTTCAATAACCCAAAGACGAAACACAGACTGAACCTGCTAATCCCACGAGGCCGCCTTCTAAATTGTCATTTAAAAATAGCGGTTTTAAAATGCACCACTGATACATTATTCATCTCCAAATTAATTTTGCCCCCACCCCCACCTTATTTGCTTGCGACAGCTATTTAAAGCCATTTAATCTTTTTACTCAGGATGCATTTCCCAGTGTTATTACACATTTAGGGGAAATAAGCAGTGTCAGAGGTATACATTTTATAGTATTTGTATAGTACATTATGTATTATTGTATATTAGATAGTCTTCAATCTATAAACGCAGTGGTTAGATGAATATTAACCATATAATTTGGAATGAGCAAAAAACGAAAAAATAATACATTTAAAAAAAGCATTATGACAAAAAAATTAATGTCCCATAAAATCCTAACAATGCTGTAAATTCTCTAGGCTTGAATGCATCAACAGGTATACAGTATTTTGGACTGAACTAAAACCACAGCTGAGCTGTCATAGGTTTTGGCAAGCCACGGCAGGCCACTGACCTCGTTAGGGTTCTTGTAGGAAAGAAGAAGGTTAGAGGCTTTGATGTCCGCGTGCACATACTCATGCTCATGGATGTACTCCAGAATATCAATCTAGAAGAAAAAAAAAAAAGTTTTGTTTCTACAATATCTCAGTGCTGACTCAAAGCCTAAAATAAATACATTTACACCATGTATCAAACCATAAGATAAACAAAGTATTTTGATTATACAGAAGCTATAGCAGCCCATGGATCAAGATTTGGAAACAAAACTTCAGTTTTTAAAGAGAACTGGATAAATTTCCAAATTGCTAATTTTAAGTCATATTATTTAGCCATTCAAATTACATGTGACTAGCACACCATGTTAGACACTGGTGTCCATATAAACTAAACAAAGGAGTGTGGATTTAGGTTGAAATGTAGGTTTTTTGATATTCCAGTAAAATTGATTGTAGCACTTCCTTTTACACTGTTACTGGCCAAAAAAGTCAGTTATCTATTTCTGCTCTTCTGTTTATGTGTGATACACTAAAGAGTATGAGGCATGTTGCAACTGCCATTTCTGTGACATCAGAAATCCAGTCAAGCTAGATATTTAATTTACACCCGTTCTTGGGCAGACAACTGAATGCACGGAGAAACATTAGGAGAGAAACACAGTCAACAATGCCAACAGGATAACCAAGCGAACTAAATAGGAATCCACCCCTCCCAAAAGAACAACGGTCTGTGCGATGAACTCACCAGCCTCAGGCCAAGCTGAAGAACTAGTTTTCGGGGAAATTTCTTGTTGCTTTGCTCAAACATCTTCTGCAGATCTGTTCCGAAGCGGTCCATGACCATGAATCTATACCTGTGAAAGGACATTAACAAAGTGAAATATTTGAGCAAGACTACGAGGGCCTTGACCGACTGACCCAAGAAACAAAATGTCACCTCTTTCCTGCTTTCTCATGGAGTCCTGAGCCCCAGTACTTCGGCACTCCCAAGTACTTCAACTTATTGGACTTGATCCAACTCTGAACTGAAACACGACATAAAATTAGTTACTAACATCATAGCATCATAGCTCCTAAACTCTCCAAATGTACTCCTAAATTATTTTTGCAGTTAACATACATCAATTGGGAGCACTGTAGAGCGATGTTATACTGGTATTCAAAACAATAACAAAAACTGGGATGTTCATGAAATAATACATTTCCCATCAGCCACCAATATCTACCAATATCCTTATGCTAGAATGACTCCTAGACAGTTTAAGATTTTTTTTCTTCCTGTTGATAATAGACATTACTGTCAAAGCTGAGTTTGTATTACATACTTAAATCTGGTTTGGCAGCCCTCATATAAAACTTCAGCTCAGAGAAGAGAGGACCATTGTCACTTGGCTCCTGAACAAAAAAAGAGAGGGTTGGGAAAGGGGAAAAAAAAAAAACAATTTATGTCAACAGATTAACAGATGGAGCCCCACAAGTACTGTTGGCTCACAGAATTCTTAGATTTATCTGTAAATTCAGAGAGGCAATTTAAGTTAATTCATAAATTTCATAATAAAGAAATAGAATTACTGTAATAGTTCCAAAAACAGGCATAGTACTGTTCTCTTACCACTTTGATGACATATGGAGCAGTGGTTTCTACTGTTCCAGGCGAATCTTCCTTTGCTAAAAAAGAACAGTGTGAATTGTCAGTGCTTCCAGCATTCCTAAAATGGCTATTCAGTCTGTAAATAATTTTGTGATCTGAAATCCAGGCCCAAAAAAATGTCTATGCTGAGGTTTTTTTTTTTTTTTTAACGTGTGTTAAAAAACAAATGTTCAAATCTAAAAAAAATACACCCCTTGGAGAATATCTAGAAGCCCTCTGACATCAAGTTTGTTAGGCCCCTGAAATGTTATAGGCTATCCAACATGCCACAACCTTCACAGCCAAAACAGATGACATATAGTGAGCTCCATAATGTTCGAACAAAATTCACGAATAACGAACTGAGATTCACAGCCTGAGAAAACTGCACAGGAGAGAAGGGGAGGGAAGGGTCGCTGACATTTCTATCACAGGCTGGCTGCCACCGGGATGGAGACAAAAGGTATTGCTTATAATTGCTGCTTATTAATGCTTAACTTTGAAATAAACAAATTAAGCCCTTTGGTTGTTTTTTTTGTCTTCCTGACAAGACTTTGCAGCCACTATCATGGTCTTATAATAAAAAGAACACATTGATCTCTTCAATAGTGCATATAATGTCCTCTGAAATAACAGTTTTCAAAGTACTGGCTGCAGCCCTCTAGTGCATCACAGTAGGTTACAAAGTGCATTGCAAATAAGCTTGATTTCCTTGCAAACAAGCTTAATTAAACATCTATAAATCTGACTGTCTTGGAGCATACCCACATGTTAAAAATTGTTTACAGGCTTGGACACTATACTCCATAATGGTTTAATTTATGTGTGCATATCTTTAAAGGTCTTATAAATATATTACCAAGAAGAAAGCATGACCCAAACAACCAGAGAGAATACATGAAAGCCAGAGCAACATGTCTGCCCAATTAAGAACACAGTTCAAAAGGCTATACTAATAAATCATACATTTATGCTCATATTGTCCCCACACCAATTGACAAGAGTTCATCCAATAATGCTGGTCCAATCTAACAAAAAGAAAGGTAATTAATAATTGAAGTGTGACAAGTTATTTAAACATTGCAGCCTTTCTCTGCTTTATGCATAAGATAGACAACCATCAGACACAACACAGCTGTATTGTCATTCTGACACCCTCACATCGAACCTGGACCATGCCAGTGCCCATAGGGCAATGCGCGCGTGGCGACCGCATCGCCCAGGGAATGGGACGGATCAGTCGGACAGGGTTCTGCATTCATCGCTCCCTGGCGACCCACGCCAGTCGATTGGGAGCACGCAGATTGCACTCAAAGCCATATACGAAAGGTCCTCCTCTGACTCGTCTCTACGCGAGCTTAGCAGCAGTCTGCAGTACGTAAAAAGCAGCTGACTAGTCCACAGTGGATGTCTACACCGTGAACTCACATCATGTCATGTATATATATATATATATATATATATATATATACACAAATATACATAAATAAAAAGAATACAGTTGTATTAAAAATCTAGATTTTCTTGCCATCATATCAATACAAAATAATTAAAATACCACATATCACTCCTGCGTTATATGAACACAGAACTGAGGGGAAACGAAAGAGTACAATGGCAATGGGTAAATGGTAAATGGACTGCATTTATATAGCGCTTTTATCCAAAGCGCTTTACAATTGATGCCTCTCATTCGCCAGAGCAGTTAGGGGTTAGGTGTCTTGCTCAAGGACACTTCGACACGCCCAGGACGGGGTTTGAACCGGCAACCCTCCGACTGCCAGACAATCGGTCTTACCTCCTGAGCTATGTCGCCCCATCAATGGGCATAGTGCACATTTTACATTATCAAAAAAACAGAACTATATACAGACATATCTTGCAAATTAGTGGTCAAGCATTTGATTTCTAATTGCTGGCTTAAAATAATTAATATCCTCATACAATGACCCCTTTCTGGATCAGGTATGACTGACAGACCATTTTCAAAGCAATGCAATCAGTACAAATGATCTGATCTCGACAATACTGAGATAGGCAGGCTAGACCTCACAGCCGAGGGAAACCATTCAGTCTAGCTGGGAAGAGGAGTTTACATAATGTGTGCTGAGAAATTCTCTTGACCTCTGAGCGCTCCCGCAGCGGTGGGCCAGTAGTTCTTGAATGAGGAAGAACTTCTTCAAGGCCACTTTTTGTCTAGGACTCGGGTGTCAGTCCTGGAGGGCAACAGTGTCTGTTTATTTCCAATGTGTCTGAGCAGCAGTGATTCACTGAAGTCACTGATTGTTTAAAAGAATCCCCCACACCTTGTTCTCAAGACTTTAAATGGCTCCTGATTGAAAGGAAACTACAAACACCAACAGACATTACAACCCTCCAGGACTTCAGTTTAACAACCTTGGGCAAGAACATTTAAAGGTTCCAGGACTAGCTTTCAATTGATATGTTTTTACAAGGATACAATATTGATGGTACTAAGTGTAATGGGGAAAATAATATAACATTTTCTGAATTATTTAATACCAAATGTAGCTTTAAAACCAAAATAAATCAAATTATAATTTAATCATAAATCTAGAACTTTTACATTTATTAACATATGCATGTAAGCACAGTACTTGTCCAAGCTCTCACACAATAATTATTTCTGATGTAGCAAGTTAAAAAAATTCCTTGCTGAGTATGTACTGCAATCTAATTAATACTAATAATAATATATTTCAACAATTACACAATGCATTCAGATTTAGTTATTCAATTTGAAACTCGAATACTGACACCGGATGTATGACTAGTCTACTATGTCAAGTCCTTGCTCAGGAAATTCTACTACTGTGCTCACAAAGCATTCTAATTAATTACTCTTTATAAAAAAACCACTGGAACTCACTTCAGAAGTGAACATCATATAAAATGCACTTCAGTGTGACAACAAAAGTACTTAAAGTACAATCAAAAACAGGGCTAGCTCTTTGTTGACATATTGTTCTTCCTCGTTTTTCACTCATTTTTGTTTTTAATGTCCACTAGAGCTTGTTACGCCTGTCCAGTCAAGACAGCTTTTCCCTGTTCTGTAGCCAGCTGAGGGAGTGCAGTCCAGCATTTGCGCTTTGAAGCATGTTCACCCCCTTATTTTAACTCCAGCTGAGCAGTGAATCCATTGCACTGAACGACTGCACTTCTTGTGAAGCTGGCACAAACATCCAACTAGCGGAGGTGCTTGTGTGCATTGAAACTTCAGTCAATTCTGCAGTCAATTCTGACAGATCAAGAAAATTACAGCCATAAAGCTACCCATTTTTATATTCGGGTAGTATGGATACTTTAATTACCTTGAACTAGTTTGCAAAACTGAATACTCTAGACTCCTGCATAGACCAAATGTGTAAAATAACCCCAACTTGTTGACCATGAGACCCATAATTACAGCAAAACCTGGTGCAGGGAAAAACAACACATTGTGAAACTAACTGCACTTACCCAAGTATAACAAACCAAAGCCCCCTTGCCCAATAGGTGGGCCTAATTTCCAGCGTTTCTTTGCGGTGTCAGTCAGCACTTCTCCAACCGGAAACTCTTCTGCCAGTTTCCTCTTGGGGGGAGCCCTTGCCTTCTTTTTAGGTGGCATCTAGGCAGCATGGAGAACAGACACCATTTTGAAACCGGCTATAAGTTACAGTAGGCATATCGTTAACGTCTGGTCAAATAAATAATGCAACTTAAATAAATAAATGAATTAAAACATCACTATAGCTATAATTATACCAAAGTATATAATTAACATTTTGATAAATGTCTGACTTTTAAAGTCGGTACAAAGTATTAACTTCAGTAATATCACATTACAGCTTATTTAGCACTAATAAGACATTAGCTAACTTAGCCTGCCAAGCTACTTCCGCCAGCTGACAGAAAAGCAACTTCGTAAATGAATTCTCACAGTAAATAAGAACTAGCACTAACGTTAGCGCGAAGATGTGCGCGAATAATAATTTTATTCAACAGGCGAGCTACCTCCCACATTTCTTTATCAATAAGAATACCTACCTAGCCAACTTGGCGAACATCCAACTTTTATGACCAACTTTTATAGCTAGCTAAGTTAGCCCAGTGAGACAGCTATTTTTTATTTTCGCCTTTTTACCAGATTCAGCCATTCTGGCCTGCTGCGGTAGCTAGCAGTTACGCAGATAACGTGGATAGCTAGCTCACCATCATTTTAACGTGTTCTGCATCACATGCTGGCTTTCACCTTCTGTCGTTTGACAACAAACAATTGTACGCAACATGCAGCCAAGGTAACGTTATGGCACGTCGATCTATCATTTATATGACGAGACAGATTTTCTAGCTGTTAGCTATCACACTGTGAGTGTTTTTTCCCCCCATTTAATAGACAAAATAAGTTAAGGTTAACGTTAAATTAGCTGGGTAGCTAGCCGGTATTACTTGGCCTCCAGTAGCCTACCACGCTTACGGGCAACTTCCCGGTTTATTTGCTTACATTATAAATAATTGCACACTTGATCAGAATTTTACTGTACCTTTAGGTGTGTATTTGCAAGTAAAATATGTCCTTCGTCTATATTTCTACTAATCCCCGGCCACTCTGAAATTCCCGCAATGTCCTCCTTACAGGAAATCGATTCACTACCGCCTTTGCAGTCCTAAGCCCCATTGGCCAGAAATTTGGTATGATAGAGAGTAAGTGTATATCTTCCGGGTTTTTTCAAGCTGTTTCTTGGTTTTCTGGCATTTGTAGTTTATACTCCAGTGCTAGGCTGTATTTCATTGTCCGCCATCGTTCATGTGTATTCATTGTCATTATGTGGCATGTGGCATGTGGTGGATTACTTGTATTTTGTACTTCTGTTTTCCACATTGAATCACAGTTAGAGAATCACTTACTGCACTGGCACAATTTGATCAAGGAATGTGTTTGTTTATAGCCTGATTCTTCAGCTGAATGTAGCCTTAGAATTAAACACAGTTCGTATAAGATTAAGAGAAGTTAGACTTCAAATAGGCAACTGTGTTTATTTACAATTTGTGTTGTTATTGCTGAAGATTTGCACTGTGACTTCAAGTTCAAATAACTGGGTGAAGCATTGTTGTTGATGCATGTATCTGACTGATAGAAATCAGTCAGATACATGGGTGGGGGGACTGGGTTTAGGAAATTAATTTTTTAATGAATGTTTACCTTATTTATCATTTCTATATAAAAAAAGGAGGGCAGACACTCCACCATGGAATGTTTACACATTATTGAGAGAGAAGGCAGAGAGGGTTAGAGGGAAAATTCTCAGTTATTTATCATTTTTATCTCTCATTGAAATATCAAGAATTACTCAGGTAAAAGAGCAGTTAACAGCAGAATGCATTTCCAACATCATATACTTTGCTTGATAGGGCCCTGTCAGAAGATAGGAACTCTACCAGGCATCAATAGGCAGATGAAGGGGAAAGGCAGAATATAATTAGGTCATGCATCGAGGGATTCTCTACAGAGATAGAAGCTGATCTGGATGCTACTTATTCAGACCAACTAGCCAAAAGCTGATTAAAATAGAATAGTTCAGTAATAGGTGTTTAACATGAGGGGGTGAAAGGATCAAATTTTATACCTCCCTCAGGGCCAATGAGAAAACTGTGTTCGGCTTCTGCAAAAGAAATAAAAAACATAAATACAATTATTAATAATAATAATAATAATAATAATAATAATAATAATAATAATAATAATAATAATAATGCACACACGCAAACAATGTTCTGGTCAAAATTTGATATATAATTTTTTGTGTTTTAATCCCTTTTTTATTTTAAAGAGATTGAACATCAGATGCCTTTCCTTTCTCTTGTCCTGTTGAAGGCTAATCAGCATATTGCACATAATGTATTCAATACTGACACTGCACCCGTAGGGGCAATTAACAATACTTTGAAGAGTTTGTTTGTGTCCTCATATTAATAATTAGTATTTGGTTCCTATGAACCCCTTCCCAGAACTCTCCACAGTGCATACCCTGGGCACACTTAGAGCGTTTGGTAAAGAGAGCCTTTAAAATAAGATGTGTTGTGCAAATGTACTTTATGCCTTCTTAGCTTTAGCTTCTTTTATCTGGCCATTTGATATGGAAATATTGAATTTCACATGCATGGTTGAGGATGGCCTCATAAATAATGAATACTGTGGTATCCTATGTCAGCTTTACAAAAGTGGAGAACAGAGGAAGGGACTTCAGTTTCCAGCGGCAGCAAGCTTCTTCACTGTCTCAATCGATGCAACACTTCTAAACAACTTGAACAGGAGAGGCAGTTATTGGACACAGTATTCCACAGCAGTTCTAGCATTGCAATTGCTGAGAAAAAGGCTGAATTATTTTCATAGTTATTGTTATTAGTGCAGGGTGCTCTCTTGTGTTTTAGAGAGTCACTGCACCAATTATATGAATTGGACTAAAAGGAGAATATCTGTTCCGTTGGGCAGTGGAGGGGAAGGAATGCAACATGGGATATGTGGTCAGCTAGTTCAAGCTTCCAGTGCCCAGTTATACCATGTCAGGTAAAATACTACAACTCCACTAGTAAAATTAATCCGGTGTCACTGATAGTGCAAGATGACAGGAGGCAAGGAAGACAACAGTGCAGAGCAGGCGTCATCTCCGTCCCAGTTTCCAAAAAAATGCAAAGGTGAAAAGCATGTATCTTTCCCACCGGATGAAGAGATAGTATCAGGCTTCGCTGAGCACAAGGACGCACTGAGAGATGGTGAGCTAATGTCCTTTTCGTACCCTTGCATATTTCTATTCCTAGTGCTGTACATGCATAAGTGGTGGAAGCCATTCACTAAACGTGAGTTCCCCTTTTTAAACGTAAATATATTTACGCATTAATTAGGGATTAGATCTCACTCTCAAGAATCCACACCCCTTAATAGAGTAGTGAAATAAACCATCTGTTTGCAGACTTCACAACGTTACTTTGGAGATAAAATAAATAGCATTTTGTCAACACTTCCACATATTTTGGACATATTTCAGCTCATTGTTAAGTTTTATTCCTACACACACATTTTTTGACTTCATCAGTCATTGATTTGTTTTCTTGCTGTCACCAGTATTTTTCTCATATGTGAATTCTTAATTAGCATCTACAGTCCATTATCACAGAAGCACAGCAGTTTTCAGAATGACCTAGTTGTTTTAATATCGTTAAATGAATTAATTAAATTAACTTTAATTAATGTCCAATGTTTGTGCCATGCCTCACATGCTCCTCCGGCATATGAGTGAGGCACGTGATGATTTTTTTGTAATAACATATACAGTATGATAATTTGTATTTGGATAGTCATTCTGTATATTACATCTTCTGTAATGCTGAAACCTTTACTGCTTATTGAAAGATTGCCTCTGATGTGAGAAGAATTAAATATAAACACATTTCACTTCTGACATTTCAGGAAATCACTGCCAGTAAATACAATTGGAGCCTTTCATACAGTACCATTCGTCCTTGTGCTTTGAGCATGTGAAGTGAAAATATTAAAAACATTTTTCACTCATCGCAAAATGCATTGGTAAATAAACATACAATATTCTTAAGACATTTGTTGAGATTCCATGCTTTGTTCTGTACTTCAAATACACTATGTGAACCAGTTTGCTTATGATTTTTTTCTTTATAACAAGCACTAGAATAATGTTAATTATTGAAATGTGTAAAAGCTGTCTTTACTGTTTGAAATTCTTAATGTGGAGGTTGCTGTCCTGGCATATAAAAAGTATAAAACCTAGACAGTGATAATGCTGGGCTATGATTAATATATTTTTCTTTTGAAAACATCTAAATAACCTAAACCATCTTTGTGGATAGATTTTAATGTAGTTCCCTCCTGCAGCTTAAAAAAAAAAAAAAAAAAAACTTTTTCCCCTCCCGTTTGGGAAAAGCCTGCTCTTATATACTGTGACGTCATTGCTATGCCACCTGCAACCTTGCTGGGAGCGCCACAGATAATGCTTGGTCACTGGTCCAGTAAACTCACCCATAAATCAGTGACCATGCAACAAGCCACACAGTGTGCTGGAATGGAACATGACATCATCACATGATCTAAAAGTGCGTTAGACGGAAAGGGAGAAACTCACCTCAACCACACCATCTGGGTGATACATGCCAGCCACTTTGTGCCGAAATGCTCACCTCACATCAGAGATGAACAGAAGCATATTGTTAAGCCATTCCACCTAACACAATTAGGTAACCCGATTGAGAGATCCAGTTTGGGAATTTGAACAGGGCACTGTAGGAGCCTGCTAGTCTTTCAGATGAGTGCCATGAGGACTTCCATGAGGGTCTTCTGTGAGTCAGGCCCTTGATCTGATCATATAATTGATACATTTTAAGGATGTATTGTCATAATTTTAGAAAGTTATTTGTATTAAAGGTCTAATGGTGGCTTTAGTTTTGTATAAATAATCAGCATTTCCTTAATTGCATATACAATTGAATAAGTCACTTTCATTTAGATTTTTCTTTAATGCTTAAACCCATGTTTTAAACACTTCATATTCTAACTGAACAAATATTACGTGTAATATATCTTAACAAGGTGATGATTGATATTTCTTCAGCCAGGATTTCATCTGTTTATTGAAAGTAATTGAATCTGATGTGATTCAGTCATAATGTAATGATTTTTCTGTCACCATAGTTAAAACATATATGGAGCCATAAGTTAATGCTGTATTTAAAGAAGACTGTAAGGTCACTGATAAATATTTCAAGTAATTCATGTTTTTTTTTTTTAGTTGACAGCATTACCTTGGTGGATGTTATTTCAGCGTATAAGAAGAGCTGCCTTAACTATCATGTGGAACCCAAATCAAAGATCTTGGAGCAACTCCAGGTATTTATTTATTTATTATTTTATTTTATAAAAATAAAACATGAACTGCACATTTAAACTAGGCCTAACTGATACTGCTGTTTTTTATTTATATATTTATATTTTTGACTGAACATTGGGCTTTGTGATACTTGCTGTTTAAAAGTAATTGTCAATAGTCATTTAACACATTTAAAATGGTTTTCTTTAACTTTCACATGTCTGTAACAACTGGAACATAATGTGTATGTTCCATTTGTTACAGTAATATTAAAGTTATTAATTGCATGCATAACTGCAAATAAAATGCAAAGCTGTATATTTTATGAAAAGTTATATTTAACCCTTTAAGGTGTGACATCACAACTCTGAAATTAGAATGTTCTTAGCAGAACTTTCTAATGCTGATGTAACAACTACTTGTAACAGAAAGCAATGCAGTTCTAGAACACTGACTTAGAATTTAGAAAAAAAGAGAAAACGTTCTAGAAAACCTACCCTCCAAGAGTTAATAAAGAAACTGCAAACAGACAGAGACCCAGACACGCAGACATAAACACACGGACATGGTACATACACATACACACACACATATGCACACACAAACACACACACCACAGACATATACCCATAGATGCACACATGTATAATTAATCAGTTGTGTATTTTATTCCTCTCTGACCGATGGTGTGTTTGTAACCCTTTCTCCATCATCATAAATTAAAAATTGGATCAAGGAGAATTATTTGTAAGAAAACTCAAGACTTACTTTAACATGGCTTATATAAAGTTTAGGCTCTGTTGCTCTGTTATCTTGGAGGTGCTAATGAACTCAGATGCATTGGGAAGTAGGGTGGTCTTCTTAAAACAGCAAAACATGTGTAGTTAAACAGTAGCTAAGAGAAGTATTTAGACCAAGGCTTCAAGTGAATTCCTAATAAGTGTATGCAAAGCGGGAATCGCAGCTTAAAGAGCATATTTATTAAATTAGGTATTGCGAGGCAGGGTAGTCCCCGGAGGACAACCATGGAAGACTATTAAAAGCATTTATTGTACCCGTGGGCTTTCAGTTTCCTTTGAAATGTTTAAAGTAGATAAAACCGTATTGCTTTTGGTTACATCTTCATAAGAGTGGTAAACAATAATAGGTTTGAGCGCAAAGCCCTGGGCTCCCCGATTTAACTGTAGACCTGACACCCCATTAAGTGTAGAGGAGGTTTGGAAGCTTTGTTCCACAGTAGCTTCATTGGCACAAGTAAACTCCTTTAAAAGAACCACTCGAAGGCACCAATCCTAAGTAGTTTAGTTTTGCACGCAAGTGAAAAAAAAAGGTTTACAAATTGAAATGGTTCATACATGGTTCAGTCATAATTTGAATGCCATCTTTCACAGAGCATGGTTGAATGGTCAGAGGAACTCTTGTGAGTGGTTTGTGTGGATAATTTTAAGTAAGTCTTAAAATTATCCACAGGTCTACAAAAATGCCTTCAAAACAAAAACAAAAAAAATGTTTTATGCAGTGCTGATTTAGAATAATTTTGGACACACAGACCACATACATGTCCAAAACATTTTTTTGGATTTGTTTTCTCTAATTTTGGCACCTAGTTTCTAGTTAACAGCTTCACTGAATCAGTTTGTTGGAAAAAGAGCTGCAGTTTGTTGCCTTGAAGATACTAGCAGTAACATTTTATGAGCTGAACTACAATGACATAATTCTAATCAAGAAATCAGCACACTGAAGCAAGATTGACAATATTGTTGAAACATTTGACTGCCAGAAACTGAGTAATTGTAGACAACATCACACTTTGTGCCTTCTCTGTTCCAGGGTTATTGGTCAACTGTATACTTCTTGATCACAACACACCCCCCTGCCAAATCACAATATTAGTGTTGAATTTTAAACATCCTTGGGCCCTGTTTATTTGTTACTGAACACTATTAAAGCAATCCACAGTGGAAGAGGATTGTGGTAAAGACAGGACATTGTTTTACATTTAAATCTATTTTATCACGCTTAAAAAATAATAAAACAACAGAATTACTGAATTGATGTTCTCCCCTTCTATAAGTCGCTCTGGGTAAGAGTGCCCGCTAAGTGATTGTGATGTAATGTAACATGGAGGAAATGAGTGTAAAAATGGATAGACAGCAGACTGCTTCCTGCTCAGCATGTGTTTGCAACAGAATCAGAATCTGTTTGTGAATCCTCCTCAGAGGCGGGGTGGCAATCACATACCCTGTTTGCTTGGGTTTCACATTTGCTGCAGTAAAATCAGACATATGCATTTTGATGCTGTCGGCAAATGCAAGAGCCTTCCCAGTTTTGTGTGAATACAAACTGATAAAGGGGCTAAAAGTAATGACTCTTTGAAGGCTAGCTGACTAATGTTAAGTGTCCATCCCAACAATCTCATCACACATTCATTACAGATCACTTAGTGTTTCTGTTTTCACGTTGAACTGTACTTCTCCTTTTCAAACATTTGTTCCTATAGTTTTTGTACTATTCCGTAAATGCCATAGTATTGCATAGTTGCCAGTGAATATTGACTGTTTAAAATCAGGGGTGAAGGGCCAAAACTGTATGGCTAGCCTTCCTCATCTATTGTGCGCCTTACAGTAACAGTAATTCATACATTTAAACAGAGTAAATGTCATCACATTCAATGAAAAGCATAATAAAAATTTTATTTAGAAGATCTTTGCTCCTCTGTTGACATGAATGTTGCTCCTCTGTTGACATGAATGTGGACACACATTCCGCACAGTCCGATCTATATTTCACACTGCAAATCAGGAGGGGGGAAAATCCAGTTTCTAAACAAAGATTGATATTGTGCGGATAGAATTATCTGTCCTCTAAGAGCATTCTCTAAAGTGTCAGCACTAGAGATAAATTGGAATTAGCTGCTTGTCTGTGAATCATTTAATGAAGAGATATCAGTTATTACTATTACTGATTATTCAGCTGAGTGGACTAAAGAGAAATCAATTACCTCTACATAACTTCATTCTTTACGGCAAGAGAAAAAAAAAAATATCCCCACTCAAAACTGAGAACATGAAATTTTATCGCTCTTAAATTCTTAAGGTCAAATTAATTTTAAAACAGTATTATTTCTATATGCATAGCCGTATGAGAAAAAATGTATTACAGGTATTTTACATGCAAACACTGCTGGTCACATAGACTCATTATTATTCCACTGCTTGCTAACATTTCAATATTCAAGGTTAATGTGAGTCTCTGTAATAGAGTTAAAAAAAATGTAATGTTAAAACCACACATATAATAATAATAATAATTATTATTATTATTATTATTATTAGTAGTAGTAGTAGTAGCAGTAGTAGTAGTAGTAGTAGTAGTATTTATTTGTCTAAAGCTGTGGAGGATGCAGAATGATTGTCATTGCTGTTCCCTGGTGCATTGAATTACCAGACTAAAAGCAAATGTCAGACTTTTTTCTGTTTTATGAATATGAATGAATATATGAACTGCATTTGTATAGAGCATTTTCAAGGATTTAGCTCATGCATGGCAGCTATTTTGTGCCACAACACTCCACAGATTTCAGTTTATGTGCAGAAATATAGCTATATTTAGTAAATGAAACTAGTGGGCGATTAGATGACTGGGCTGAACAGCCAAATTTAGAATTTAATATGATATCTTATCCGAAGGACAGTATCTCTTACAGGGCCTGATTTTTAAAATTTATTTTACAGTCCACCCTAAAGTAAAAGATTACCAAATGGTTAATTGTTCATTTGAGAAGGCTGTAAAGAAAAGATGTATGACAAATCCTGACTTGCCACACTGGTCTAAGACAACTCTGCAAGGAATAAATGTGTCTCAGGGTCTCAGTAACTTGATTCTGTTTAGACTTGACATTTATGAGAGTCAGCACCTTATATATGATAATGGACATGTGGGTAGTGATATACCCTCACCACAACCCCAGCCATACCGACTCACAAGAGTTGTGAATCATTCATGGAAGGAGGGGGCTGATATTGGCATGGTGGTATAGCGCATTGGGTAGAGAGCTGTCCTGGCAAGGTTGTAGGTTTCATTCCCAGCTGGGATGCTGCTGTTGCGCTCTTGAGCAAAGTACTTAACCTGAACTGTTTCAGTAAAACATCCAGGTGTAAAAATGGATTGTATGTAATCAGTATAAGTTAGCATGTTAAATGCTAAATATTTGTTTATTTTCACATTCCCTAATGGTTTCATCAAAGCATTTTTGAACATAGGAGAATTAATAATGTTGTATTCCTATATTTGGCATAATAGTAACAGAAAGTGAAATTGTCTAATTGCATGGCTTTCACTTTGATGTAGAGAACACTGAGACTGTTTAGTTGTAATGATGACTTTGTTGATAGGATTTAGAAATTTCTGAACTGAAGACCTCATGATCTTCTCTTGGCTGAAGGACCTGAACATAATCTTGCAAGGCTTTAAGCCCAGAGTTAGCCCAGTAAACCATGAAAGGTGATAGGCATAACAGACAGGTCATTATCTTTACTTTAAAAGAAGGTCTCATCTACTGAACGTGAGCATTGTAGAGTGTCAGCGCAGTTTCAGCAGGCTTCTGGCTAGTCTGAATGGAAATGTGGTCTGCAGAAAACTACACTGAAGTGCATTTAGACCTGATCATGAAAAGAGTTCACTCAGTTTATTAAGGCTGTATCACAATTAATCCACCAAATACGGTGAAGAGGTAAAATATTTTTCAGTAGGAGTCACTGTAATGGTTTCATGAAAATACATTACATATTCATATACAGTGTCCACTGGTTATTTGAAAGAGTGCATCATTTAAGATGTATATACTGCCAGTGGAATTAGTTCTCTTTTTCCTCTCTGCATTAATAAGGACTGAATTTCTGCTCTGATCATCATCAGTAAGCCACTGGGTCTATTTGATTAAATGCTGCTTGCCCTGTAATATAACAGCATTTAAACTCACACATATCTAAACACCATCAAGTATAAATAACTTCCAGACTTTTAAACTGTAATGTGCATCAAGCCCTCTGAACCATGGTGTTGCACTGATTAAAGTTATTAAGGAGGACAAGATATGTTTATCACTCGCCCACCTACTCCATGGAAGAAACTGAAACCATAATACATATATACAGCATATGTTCAACCTTTAAGGGTTACATCATATTTTACATGGAGTCCAATTAATCATTTTGGCTTGGAATGCTTTCCGTTGTATTTCAAATCATAACAGATGAACAAAGAAAAACTGTGAAAATATTTTGAAAGTCAATTAAAATTTTGTGTACGTTTTCATTTTTTTAATGATAAATTAAGTTACTAATTTTGTCTATGCTCTTTCTAGACACTGCAGGTTTAATTGCTAATTGTTAACTGGGAATGAATACATTTGCATATTAATTAGCTCCCAATTTACATTTTTAATTTGCTGCCTTCAAAGGGTGTGAGATAAAAGGTCGTGTTATTTTAAATAATTTATCCTTTATTGCTGAAAAGATGCTGAAAGGAAATGTGCAGCTGATTTTAACCCCTGAGAGCTTTTACTGTATAAAGCACTCTGAAAATTATTTTTTGAACTAATTAAATGGGCAAAAAATGCTCCAAAACAGTTCTTAACACAAAGCCACCCGGAATGAAGAGTGTTTTAGTGGGTCTCCAGGATTTGGGGAGTGAAGAATAGAAATGCACTAGAGATGGTTTCTGTTGAAGTCAAGTTATGAACTGTATTCCTCTGCCTGCAAGTGGAAATTGTTTCTTTTTATCACTTAATTTTGTCTTCTCCCTTCTGACACATCAATAGGTTTTGCGCTTATTTAATTTTCTGGAATGTAAAGAGGCGAAGTACATTGTTGAACTGCATAAGGATGTCCAAAGTTTACAGTTTTAGGGAAACTAAACCGAGTAAACTTAATGTGGCTTTGAAAGGTAATTTATTTCTTTATTTATTTCTGTATACTAACACTAATATGATTTATTGCCTCAGACATTACCATACCAGTTTTTTTTCCATCTGCGTGACTCGTGCCAATTCATTTGAGCCAGTGTGTAACGTGAATAAAACAATGGCATTCTAGTGAACATGAGTAAAGTGAGGAGTATGCTGGAAACAGGGATAAGAGTGGGAAATCCAGTCTAAAGACTGTGCTGCATGGCTCATTACAGCTTGAGTTAATAGGCAACATATTGGGCAATTAAGATTTGATGCTCCTCATCTTTCTCACAGTTTTACTGCATGTCCACAAATATGATTTTTGAAAGTATATTCTTCTGGCAACTCGGCTGCAAATGAGAGAAATAATGGTCAGAATAGGGCTAAGCCTTCAGAAATGAAATACATCCAAACAGCGAGGGAGACCAGTTATCATTTTTATTGTGCACGCATACTAGTCAGCGATATCAAATAGTTACCTCGTAGCGGATGCCATAGACATGAGTAAGATCAGGTTATATGACCTCACTCTTTGTATTCATAGAACATTTTTTTTTACTAAGACTAGAGAATAAAGATATTGTTCCAGGTCTTCTTGTGCATTGTAGTCATTTGAGAAATGAATCATATTTAACAATGGAAGAAGGCTTGCAGCATATGAGAATAGGCTGGTGCCATCATCACACAATAGGATTCACCCAAATGATACTGACATGTGCTTTCTCTTCACGTGAGAAAACTGAGAAATTATCACGTTTTCCTTTAAGAAAGGGATTTTAGAATTTTTCATCCTCTTTTTCATTCCCTTTTCTAATTGTCACGAGAAAAGATTATCATTATTCCACAGTTCTGGCAATTATGTCACCACCAAGATTGAGGTAGTTAAATTATGTGTATATGGAACAGTTTATAGGCAAATTAATGCATCAACAGATGACCAGCTGTTTTCCTTTTTAATTATAATTGGAATTGGGCATCGCCATCAACAGTAAAATGAGCTTAATTCATAATATATGCTTTGTTAATGAATGAAAAAACACTGACATGAAATCACTGTGAGATTTAGGGCCTTGGTACACAGTAAAATTTAGCTGCATCAGCGAGCATTTTCTCATTTCAGACTTGCTGTTTCAACTTCCCTTGAAAGGGTATGCATCTTTTCATTTATTCCGTTATTTGCGTATCATACAACTGATCAAGCCCCGAAGTACAGTGTGGGAACAACCTATGTCCAAACAGTAAGGTGGTATTTAGAATCAGAAGTGATGTGTAAATATATTAAGCATCTAGCATTGTTTCTGTAATACAGAGGGCTAAGAGTTGCACTGCAGAAATATTCTTTTGCCGTTTTAAAATTCTATATGATTTTAAAAGGGCTAATACCATGCTCACCACCTTTCAGAGGTTTTATTATGATATATATATATATATATATATATATATATATATATACACGCAGATGCATCTGTTATCTGATACAGTTTTATAACATTGTCTAATCTGTGTTTTCTATCATTTTGTTAGGTGCAAGAAGTTACAAACACACACAGCAGGGCCAGATGTCTAGATCTGAGGGGTAAGATAACAAAAGATTTCTCTGTAAAATGTATGCATCACAAGGGCAGTTGAATCAGCCAGATGTACATTTCTATGTTTAGTTGTCTGTTTTTACGATTACAAAAGTAACCATAAAATAGATATGCCCTATAACAATTTACTCACATTATTTTTTAATATTGGATATTATGAGTGCAGTCTGTTATTTGTGGGCATGGCCGGACGGGCCGTCTGGCAATTCTGGCAGATGGCAGATGGGCCGGTCCACTTTTTGGGCCACTTGGCAACTATTGGACCGCGATTGCAAAACTTCCCCCCCCCCCCCCCTCCCCCCACCCCCACCCCTGGTCCGCGATCGCAATCCCCTCCGGTCCATGAGTGGGCCGGTCAAGGCAAAGAAATGCCAGAACTGATTATTGCTCCCCGTCCAGCCCTGTCCGTGGGAGTATTCGGCCTGAGAAATATGTGCATCTCACGGCATGCCAGCTAACACAAAATGTTTCAAAAACATTGCGGAACTCTCCAGTTGTCATTTGGTAGTGAGATAAATGTATGATGAGAGAATTTCCAAAACAGTCTTAGAACATATTTATTGCTCCAAACAAGTTCTGTCAAAGTCAATGAAAAATGTTCCAGTCATGTCACATATATATAATCGGGAGAAAGAAAAAAAAACAAAAAAACTAATGCTGTTCCTTCAATGTTCCTTCTGACTTCAAGATAATGTTTTAGCAACTAGCAACAGATTACTTGCTGGGAACATCTTCCTTCCATAGGTTGTTAAGCATAAATAAACACATCATGCTTTACAATATTTCGAGAATGAAGCTTGTTATACAATCAAGGTCAAAGTCAATTCCATGTAAATTCAGTAAATTCAGGAACTGAACTTAAATTCAGTTAATTGATAGAAAAATATCATGTTCTATGGAGATTCTTTATTATTGAATTTAAACAAATTTCCTGAATTGACAGAAATGGTTGACATAACCAGTAAGCCCTGAAATGTGGTCACAAGGTAAAATAAATAAATTCAAATGCTGGTTTTTTCTAGCACTGATATGCGTTTTTCCAGAAAATACTAACGAAATGCTAGAATGCTTGTACTGGGGTACGCTGGGATAGGTATTCAATTTCTTACAGTGTTACACAAACAGCGCACCAGTATTTCCTAATAGTTATCATGGAAATTATCATTAGTAGTTATCATTGTTGTTATGGGATTGTAAAAAAAAAGTTTGTGAGTCAGAAATAACGTCTTTGAAAAAATCTAAAGCTTAGATAAAAAAACAGGCATTGTACAATTATAATGTATTGTTTATTTCATAAGTGCATAACATATTGACCGTGGCTAATGTAAGGGGGATTCCCTCATTGCCATTCTGAACAGCCCGAGATCACAGGGATGGTGGTACGATGAATATGAGAAATGATTGCACGTGTGTGGCTTTTGCCGTGTGTACATATTTGAGCATTCAGTCAGGATTTGTCGTTGCATTCGGCATGCACGCAGATCTTAATATGAAATCAAAATTCAGGCGGTGTCTAGGGATCTGGCAGAAGGGGAACTAACAGGTATATCAGCTATCATCAACCTTGGGTGAGTCCTGACATTAGGTGTGAGGTATGATACCTTACATACTTATAAAGGTACCCTTTTGGCTGGAATACAAATGTTGATGATCATTCCAAACAAGCTCAGTAAAAATCCACGATGGAATTTTTCCTCTCCTTAACTAAATTTGTAAGTGTCCATTTTTCAAAGTAAGGAACCTCTCTCACATTGGGAGAAATTTACATCTGCATTTTTTTCTCTCAAACTGACATCAGCGCATGACTTCTCCATTGCATGTGTGATGAATGGACGCTTGATTTCCATGAACATGTGCAAAAAGTGAGTTTTTCCCCCCTTCAGTCTCCATACGGGGCTTCAAAGAATTTTACAGGTGGCTGCTGCAAATCATGTAAGCCATTTCATTTTATTTTTATTTATTTCTCCTTAACTGTTCTTTTTTATTGAAACTAGGACCAGGATTTAATGAATATTTTTCCCGCACCTTGACTTATAAATAAATGCTAGTCATTTTTCCCCCATTTTTACATGGTTTGGAGGTGTCCTTTTGTTTTTATTGCCAATTCCGCTCACCATTTGGAATTTGATTTAATAAACATTTAAGAAATTATTATAAACCTCTTTGCAAATTTGGCAGGCATTTGGCTCTTTTAGTAAGTTTGCTTAGGAAAAAAAGTAAATTAATTATGAATTTACTGTAATTAACTGTATACTGCATTGTGGCCCATTTTTTTTTAAGACAAGAGAAGGATTTATTTGAACAGAAAAAAAAGAAAAAGAAAAAAAGGAAGAAAGAAAAGATCTCAAGCTCCCAGCATGGGTACCACAAATTCTAGGCCACATCTTATGTAACTGTATTTGCCTTTAAATTGGCTTGGCTGTGATTGTATCCCACACTGTGCCTACAACTTGGCTATGAGTGTTCCTTAACTGCTTGTATAATTTAACTGATGAGGAATCAGTTTTGAACAGCAATGATTTATGAATTTGTTACTAGAGAAATGTGCACAGAAATGAAGAGCTGAAGAAATCCTTAAAAAAATATAATTTTAAAGTTATTTTTAGAACTTCAAATAAAAATGTTTTAATGTGGATACCAACAGTAAATGTAAATGGTAAGCAACAGCATATTCAAATATTTCCACATTCATATATGGCTGGAATATGCTTTAATACACAGTATCAGATCAATCAGAAGTGGCTAAACACTGTTTAAACTGTGGCCACTTTAAGTACAGTTTAAGTTTTCTTATTTCTGCATCTCATCATATTATACAATATATGTATTACCCATTTTGCTTTGTTTTTCATCACCCATTGGATATTCATGTACATTTCTCATCTTTAGCTGTGCTTAATGGTTTAATTATTCAGCATTAAACTTATTAGGTTTTAGATGTTATTTTCATACTTAAACAGATGTGTGTGCAATAGGATCCCAGCAGCCATACAGTCTTATTGTGTGTGTGTGTGTGTGTGTGTGTGTGCATGTACATAGAGTGTATGAGTTTTGACAGATTAAAGATTAAATACAAATTTTGACGTGGCCATTAATTGAAAATTACACATTGAGTGCCAGTAGCAGTTTGAGATTGGGATAAAACCATCTGCCTTTTGATGAGTACAACACCCACATTACCATAGTAACCACAGTTACAATTTGTGATTTAAACATGGTCAGCATGTTTCCTCCTTGTTCCCTTGTCATGCGGCGATGACATCTGACTGTACGTCTTTGCATATTATCTGGGAACAGCAGAAGGGATTAGAAAATGGGATTTCAGATCCCTTCGCACGGTACAGTTAAGTGATTATTGTAAAATCATTTCATAAATGATATGCTAATGATGAATAAATGATTATCTCTCGATGCAGAGCTCTGAGCGATGTGGTTCACTCCCCGACTGGGAAGATAAGAGTTTATGAGGAGAAGGGGCCTTTTGATTGTGTGTGTAATAAAGATGGACTGCTGTGGCCATCAAAGTGTTTCTGTAGGCTTTGTTTAAAAGTCATCTGTTCCCGAATAATCAGCGGCTCTTTGAATTTTATTTCAGGGATGGGAGGGCATCGGACGTGATCTTGTACAGGAACACGTCTCGCATTTAACTCACGCCAGCCGAGTCACATCCATAGATACATTACTTTCTCTGCGGGGATCTTTGCTGGGGGAAAGAAAAGTATTGAAAAGTCAGTCCAAACATTTTGGGAATGTTCTGGCGTGCCATTATCCTTGCTTTCCAATTGCAAATAACTTTGACTCCTGACTGAGATGGGCAATTTGGCTGTGAGCAAACAATCATAATTATCTAAATTCTGATTGCTTTTTCAGGTGAACGATTAGATTACCATGCGTGCGAGTCTCTTGAAGATATACTGAAATTAGTGCAGTTTGATTTCATCAGTCTACGGGAGACGGAACTGGAGGAGAATGTAAGTATGCGAATAAAGTTAGTAGAAAATGTTCTCTGTAGGCCTCTGTATACGTATATCAATTTGTGTGTTAATTTGTTTGATTTGATCATTGTGCGTGTGTGTGTGTGTGTGTGTGTGTATGTACTGTATGTCATTTTATGTTCCTTTTTTTTAGGGAGCATCCTCCTTGTTTGATATGGTTTTATACTATGAATCAGCAGCCCATCTCGACATATCGTCCAACACAAATCTTGGCATTTTGGGTTGGCAGGCTCTCTCTCGCTTGGTTCAGCAGGTATGTTTCAATGAAAATCAATAGCCGAAGTCAAACTGAATGACTGCAGCCGCTGTAGGGGATACAGCGGGGATTAGCACGGTGTGTTAAAGGTATTAAAGCATGCCCAGAAGTCCAGCCAGAATAAGAGTAAGCCCTGGGTAGGGAGAGCTTGTGGTGGCTAGCCTGGCGGCATGGCTGAGGTGTGCAGGCTTTGTCAGCTAAATGACAGGCATGAGCACAGTGCATTACTCCACTGCTGCAGAGCTCATTGCTGCAGACTTTTGATGAGCCAAGGATCAAAAAGTGATCCCACTAATCCCAAATGTCATTTATAACAACCTTTTGAGTCTTTGGAATAAGAACATTCTGGGACTTGTAAGGTAAAACCTCCCTAATGTCAAACTTGACTCAAGGATACCACTGAATGAATTTAAAAAATGTATGTAGCTGCATAATTCCAACACAGAGAGCTGTAATTATGAATGAAAAATGCAACATGACCTGCATTGAAGTTGAATGAAATGAAATATTTTATGAGAGCTTTCTACTTTGAAAGTTCAATTAGGAATATAATTAGATGTAGTTCATGGAACTTTTCATAAAGAAAGGGGGCTTTTTCAGTTTTGGAAAATCTTTGGTGAGACCAAAAGCCAGTAGACCGGAACAGATCAACCAAATTTTTGTCAGATGAGAGGCAAAAAAGTGGACACATTTGATTCTACAGACCCAGGGATAAACCCTAACTATAGCCCCAAAATCCACAGCTCTCGGTCAGAAATATTTGTCATTTTGACTTTTGGCTCCTGGAATGTGGAATGAATGTGTTTGATGGGAGGGTGAGACACAGGTCTAGTCCACAGCGAGGGCATGGAGTCCAGAGC